>NC_041058.1:803803-841303 GCF_900634775.1 Gouania willdenowi | reverse complement strand
TGTTTGAAAAGTTTCTCTTCCTTGGGGGCGTGGCCTCTGACTTTAGTCGTTTGCGTTTTTCTGAATGAAGATCAGTGAAACAGCCAAACTCCGCTTCGTCCTTCGTCACTTTGCGAAATTATTTTCCTCGTATTTGGGGAAAACGAGGCTGCGACTACGAGAGCGACGCAACGTTATGTGGCATTTCCTCGTTTGGGTCACTAACGATCCACCGACCAATCAATCCGTCGCATCGTCGATTGATTGCTTTCCCTGGTTTGCTTCCCAGGCTCAGTTAGAACAATCAGGCTCCTCCCTCCTGTGATGTCATTCCCTCGTCTCTTAGACTTCCCATGTTTTGATGAAGATATCGTGGCATTTTTTCGCGCCATCGTCTCAAACCATCAAACGGCGCCGAGGGCTGTTCCCGCTCTACCCTCCCTCTCTCCAATGCAGACGTCTCGTCCCGGGCTGAGAGCGACGCAGCGTTTTTTTGTAGTTTCTTCTTCTTCGTGCACTGACTGATTTTCGTGCTGAGGGGCGGGGCTGTGCTTTGTGTATAACTTGTGTATAACAAACTGTTATAATGACTAACCTTAACCTGTTACTTAATTAACCCAGCGTATCAACTCTGAATGAATGAAGGATTTCCAATAACTGAGACCAATGAGAATGTCGGACACTTTTTTTTTACTTCCTCCTCCACATTCCCGCGTTAATTTCCAACTCCTCCCCCGTTCAGGTTTCTTTTTGTCCGGTGACGTGGATTTGCTAGAAAAGCGTAAAGTTTAAAGCCTTGCTGTGAACGGTTTGTAATGAAGAAATAAAAAGCATTTACTGGAAGTGTTTGCAGATTTGACGGTTGCTTCGCTTGTCGGCTTCAGCGCTCTAATGGTTCCTTTTTTATATTATTTAACATTTTTTATTATTATTTTCCTTCCAACGTTTCTGTAGCTACGGAAGCTTATTTTGGACAAAATACTCCAAGAAAAACACAAAAGATCTTCTTCACTCTACGTGATTTGTTCACTAAAATAAGCTGTTTATGTGCTTTTATTCTGAAAATAAACACAGGAAGTGAAATTGAATGTTAAAGCTGGATGTTTCTGTACACATTTAGTGGTGAAAGTGTCGCTAAGCATCAGAGGGGCATGTGTTACGTTGAGGATGGAGACTCTTGTGCTTTTTTTAGTTTTTGTCCCGTTGAGGCTTCCGTAGGCGCCGCTTTTCTTTCTCCGTGCTTTGATTCTCCGGCCGTTCGATGGAAAAATGTGTGCTTTTCCTCTTTCACTGTAACCATAGATATCTCTTCTTATTGCACAATCAATGATGCCACGATGGGGGCGGGGCTTATGGGGTTTGTGGGCGGGGCCTGCGTGGGTGGGCGGGGTCACTGCTAGTCTGATCTGCACCCGTAGAGTTCCCTCATCTCTGTTACAAACGTGCTAAAAGCCATTAAAATGCTTTTAAAACCAATCACATGTCTCTGCTTTGTTGTTTACTTTATCACAACATGTAAACATGGGCCGCACAGCCGGCCAATCACAGGCCGGGGCCTCAGCCAATCATACGTTCCTCACAGTTTGACTTCAGTTTTTTAGTGTTAAATATTACAGAATATAACATCATCAGAGAGGAAACACTTTCATCATAGGGGGTGGGGCCACTCACATCTGAGGGTCACATGACAATAGTGAATTACAATGACATATACATTAATAAAGTGCAGCATATTTACAAACAAGTACAGACACAGATGGGCATTTATGTTGTTTAATAGAGCCAGAGAAATAGATTGAATGACATATATAATTAGAAAAAAAATAAATAATAAAGATAAATAAACAATGATAAAGGGGTGACAGGGAAACACATTAACACTTCTCAGACATAACGTATATATTACATTATTTAGTCTCACAGACTTTTTGTTTGTTACATGTTTTAAGGTATTAAAATATAAAGTTTAATTTTTGTAATTGTTGTCTTAGCCACATTTTTTAGCTGCAGCCAACAGAGAAGACATAATATGATGAAATATGATCTGAAGAGTCTTATTTTGAAAAGTAACTGGATGTTTTAATGTTTAGTAAGTGCTTAACTTCCTGTTCCACTGTATTTGCTCTCTGTGCTGAGTTGTTGCGTCGTGCTCCGGCATCAGCCAGAAATAGAAGTCCTGCGTATCTCTGGTGGAGGGTTCCGGACTGACGGAGCAGATACGCAGCGCGGTGGAAATGAACACATAGTTAGTCTATGTGTGTAACCTATCAGCTCCCGTGGCATGGCGGAGACGTAACGCAGCGTACCCTCATAATTTTAATAGAAATTTTAGACATGACCTATAAAAAAAACTCATTTAAACACAAAACTTTTTCTTTTTACTTATTGTACCCAGTTTCCCCAAAAGTCAAAGAAACACATTTTTAGATTATTTCTGGCATATATCCTGTTGGTGATTTTGTACATAAAAGATTAGACTTTGACACTGAAACATGTACTTTTTGTTCATCCTACCCAGAAACATTTATTTTTTAGTTGTGTAAAGATAAATTCACAGCAGTCTGTCTCTAAGAATCAATGTACCACCATTTTATTCCAAAATATCATTTATTTCATGGACAATTTGGACTGAAGTATCTCTGATGTCATAAATGTTATTTTAGTGTGTGTGTGTGTGTGTGTGTGGCTCAAATATCTCTGCGGTTCAGTGACAGACAGAGCTGAGACTTTCAACATGGCTGCTGCTTGGTCCAAAGGTGTACAACGTCAGATGTGTTTGTACAGCAATAATACCGCTAAGAAATGGATTCATAAATGCAGTTGTTCATTGTTTACCGGCGGCACCACAGTCGTGTGTGCGCCAGAACCAATGGCTGGAGAGCTCACCTCCTGGCCTCAGTACACGGTGTGTGTGGACTCATATCAACCACACAAAGGAATCAAAGGAGTCGTGATGTGTCGGTCGCAAATGTACATGTGATGCTGCGGCGCGCGCTGAAGTGGTTCTCTCGTAGAACGATTTACACACGAAAAGATGAAATGTTAAGAAATAGCTACATTTGTGATGTGCAAAACAATAAGATGTAACAAAAAATAAAAATAGGCTTTCACTATATATATGTGGAACAAAATTTACAATTAAGTTATGAGTGTTATAAAAGGGGGAAAGGTTATGTATAGAATTTTACAATATACACACATGAGTCTGGTTGCACAAGTACATACATATATACATACAGTACTTGTACTTGTACATGTACACAAACACCTACATATGTATATATTCCAGTGGCGGCTGCTGGTCTTTCATGCAGGGGAAGCTCATTTTCTGCCTACTTCAGAAAATGTATCTGTTTATTTAAATGTGAATTCTAGTAGAATTCACATTTTGTTGTCAACAACTATTTGTAGATTATCACACACACACGCACGCGCGTAGCTGCTGCGCGCTGGAGTGTGTGTTTGGTCAAAAGTCTCACAACACAAGCAGTAACAGTCTCCACAAACACCAAAAACAGACACTAGGTTTGTCAGAAGTTAATTCGCTATGAGAGGATCAGCAAAGTCTCCGTGTCAACACAGAGCAACGGACTGAAATATTTGAAAAACCCGCCTGTGTGCTTACAACGTCATACTCTCTGATTGGCTCATTTCGCTGTCAATCAAAATTGAATTAGCCTGAGACAGATCATCCAATCATCATCCATTATTCCAGCGTCCGGAACAGACAGATCCAGCCCACTGCTCCATAGACCTCCTGTGAAGCCCGGCGTCCGATGGGCGGGACTAAGTGCGTCATAACCGAGCATTTATCCAATGAGCGTCTAGTTTGACTGCAGTGGATCAACCACTAAATCCTCTCCCATTGAAGTCAATTGAAGCTGAACTTCACCACTGTTTATTAACACTGTGACGCTGCGGTAATGAATGAAGAACGTCACGCTGTCACTGTCAGTTTCCTGTTATAAGAAGCTGATTCTGAACTAAACATACATGTGTTCTGTCATATATTTAGTCAATGAAATGTACACACAACACTACATATTTGACCACTGATTTTAGGGGAAGCTGAGGTTCCCTTGTAGTCTTAAAGCATCCGCCACATATTCATATATGCAAGGGCAGACTATATATAGATAGTCTGTTCATGCATGTATGAATACAGACTTCCTATGGGTCTCTATGTGTGCGTGTCTGTGTGTAATATTCAGATTTTAATATGGATTAGGAATTAAGTGTTTATAAGGTCAGTTTAAAGAGGATTTAACTTTTATTCTGAATGAAAGAGGAATTAAAGCTCCCATGTAAACGTGTGTTTTTCTCCAGACATAACTTCATGCTGCTGCGTTGCTTATTTTCCCAATATATTCATTTAAATATATGAAAACACAATTATAACTCTACGCATTACACAACAAACCTAAATGTCCCTGATGTCCCACCTTCAAACACAACCTCATTTAATCATTCATGAAAAAGCTACTGGCCCCTCCCACTTTTCTATAGTAGTACATACTTCCTACGGACACTGACATAGAACTTATAAATAAAAAGACTACTCCTTTGTGTTCACTAACTACTTCAAATCTCTTAAATTGATCAAACAACAAACCAAAAAAGTCACCAAAATGTATAAAGAAATCAAAATGTCTTTGCTTTTGTCTGTATTTAGCATATACATGTTTTTCTTTATTGTTTGTTCTTTGTTTACTTCTCCAGACAGTGTCAGATTGTATTAGTGTGCATTTGTACCCTGATTTAAAATAAAAATAGTCTCACGTAAGATGGCGGCGCAGTGGAGTCGTTCACCGGAAGTCACGTCCCTTCCGCGCCATTTCCACGCAGAAGAAGAAGAAGCAGAAGTTGACGGTAGAAGGAAGAGAAGGAAGGGCGGTTCCCTTCGGTTATCGGTAGTTTTCCTTCACCGTCAGTCCTCGGTCATGGAGGCCTTGCAGTGGTTCTCGTCCTTCCTGGTTCTGTTGCTGGTCGTCTTGAGGTCCGCACTGAGCCAAAATAAACCCGCATACTTTAAGGACGGAGGAGAGCTGGTGCTGCGGCCTGCGGCAGTTTCAGAGCCCATTAGCAGCGTGGAGTGGCAGTTTAAGTCATCGACCGGTGTTTATCAGGTGGCTCAGTGGGTGAAGGACAAGTTACCTCTGGATTACTACGTCCGGTTTAAGGACAGAGCCAAACTGAGCCTGACTACAGGTGAGCAGTGATAAGTTATATTAATATTCATAAAACATACAGGTGAGTCAGCAAATGTATGTATGAATGTCTACTATATACCGTAGTATATACTGTCTACTATAGACTACAGTATATACACTGTGTAGTATATACTATAGTATATACACCAGGGGTGGCCAATCCTGGTCCTCTAGGGCCCTTATCCAGCATGTTTTAGATGTTTCCATCTTCCAACACATCTGATGAAATGATGAACTCTGCAACTCAAGCTCTGCACAATCCTGATAATGATCCGGGTCATTTCATCAGGTGTGTTGGAAGATGGAAACATGGATAGGGGCCCTAGAGGACCAGGATTGCGGACCCCTGTACTATAGTATATACACTGTCTACTAGAGATGTAATGATTCACTCAACTCCCGATACGATTCTCTCACGATTTATTTTACAAAATGGGACTGTAGACACTTTTTTTTTAGAAAATACGGTATTATTTTCCTTTTATTTTTCATTGTCAAAAGAATTCCTTGATAAACTATTCAAAACAATGCAATTTAACTAAAAATAAACTTTGAATGAAATAAACAATCTATAATAAACAATGCAAAACTGCATAATACAGTAGTTCTTTTTCTTTTTAAAAGTGCAACTGAAAATGTATTTTGTGCCTTAACAATTGGACTTTTAAAAAAAAATATACGTCATATTTGTTTAGACCAGCAGAGGGCGCTGGTAACCCAGTGGTCGGTTGGCATGCAGATATCTTGCAGTGAAGAAGAGAAGCTATGCTAGCAGACAGAGCTAATAGAAAAACGTGACTTTTACAGATATTCAAGTAATATTACAGATTTTCTTTCGGTGGTAAAGGTCTAGTGAATCATTTATTAACATATTTAAGAGTAGAAGGCAGCCAGAAAGAAACTATTAGCAGACTCCGCCCGCCGCCTACACTTGTGGATAGCGCCCTCTGCTGGTTAAAAAAATTACTGCGATTCAATTTTCAGAAAATCGATATCAACCGTGATACCTATGAATCGATTTTTAACTGCCTTACGATTAATCGTTACATCCCTATTGTCTACTGTAGACTACAGTATATACACTGTCTAGTATAGACTATAGTATTGAGAATGAGGAGTTGTCGTCACGGCCTAGAGCCCCTCCCCCCGATCCTCCCCGTGTTGGCATAAGGCCCGTGGCAAAACAGATTGTTTACATGTGTTTTTAACGCAGTAGTAGTAGTGGAGGTACTTGCTATTCCGCACTGTTTGACCATGCCTTGAAGTCACTGCTGCGTTAAGAACTGATCCAATACCTCCCACGATAGCCATGGAAGACGGAGGAACAACGGGATACAGTTTTTTAGGTTACCGAAATGGACACAGTATCTAGGAGAGCAAGTGTCTGACCTGACGAGGAGACGTCGGATTGCTTGGTTGGCTGCAATTAGAAGAAAGGACCTTACTTTGGATCGCACACCCCCGTGGATGAGTGTGTTTATCTACATTGAACATCTCATAGCAATGTGGTGTTTACGAAACATGCAGTTAATTACTTTGTCATTTTGGTCAAGAAGTGTCTGCTAAATGCAATGTAATTACAACACACTAAAACACATGTGAAGAAACTTACCTTTGCCAGTACAACACTGTTTTCACCAGCTGGAGGCTTGTAGATGACCAAGTCCTGGACTCAGCCGCAGCAGAAAGTCTTGTAACTTTCCAGAGACTTGTGGCTTTTGAACTCCTGCATTGTGTAGTAACTTACACCAAAAACTAGGTAATTTACGATGTCCATGTATGTGCACGGAGGTAAAAGGTCCAGGTCTCTGTGCCATTCTTCTGCAGGTAGCTCGTACGGGTCGATGTTGTGAATGTCCACTAGCTTCTCCAAATACCTCTTTTTTGTGCTTGGTATCAGTTTGTCCCTGTAAGGTCCCTTTTTTTTCGCCTTCTCTTTTTGCATTGCTTTTCTTCTTTTTCTTTGTCGTATTCCTCTACGTAAATGCGCAAAAAGTAAAGCTCTGGCGAATGCGTGAAATTCTGGGGGCGTCTACCACCATCATGGCTGATGGACTCAGACCCCCTCAAAACAACCCAACTCACCACGTGACTCCTCACTCTCAATATACACTGTCTAGTATAGACTATAGTATATACACTGTCTAGTATAGACTATAGTATATACACTGTCTAGTATAGACTATAGTATATACACTGTCTAGTATAGACTATAGTATATACACTGTCTAGTATAGACTATAGTATATACACTGTCTAGTATAGACTATAGTATATACACTGTCTAGTATAGACTATAGTATATACACTGTCTAGTATAGACTATAGTATATACACTGTCTAGTATAGACTATAGTATATACACTGTCTAGTATAGACTATAGTATATACACTGTCTAGTATAGACTACAGTATATACACTGTCTAGTATAGACTATAGTATGATTAGGATGATCAGCGTTCCCACTGAAGTATATTTCCAAGTTTCCCAAGATGCATCTGGAACCTCCAGCGTTAAAAACCTTGTTCACACTGAGGCTAAATATCTCTGTTGATTCTCCACCTTTATTTTGAAAGTTCTGAAAACATTTGAAGTGAGAAAATGACCAAGTAGAATATCAACATGTGCTCATTTGATCCATAAAACTCACGTAGACATATTTCATTCTTTTTCAGAGACTCTTCAGTGGTCTACTGACTACACTTCCCGTTTTCTTCTAAATAAGAGCCCTATTTACAGATGAGTTAAAAAAAACTATCACTAGAATAACTTAGTATGAGTAGTATGACATTTAGAACACAGACAAAAAATAACAGAAAAACTTGACAAGAAAATACACAAAATAACTCAGAAAACACTAAACAACAGATAAAATGATGGGAAAATACACTTAAATACCACAAATACACAGAAGTACAGACACACACGTACAGACAGACACACACACACACACGTACAGACAAATACACACATTTAAGGAGAAATAAAGGACAGCTAAAGCTTCCTGTGTTGGTGCTAAATGCTGAATCACTTCCTGTTTGGTCTGCTCAGGTGAGCTGCGTCTCAGGGGGATGAAGAGCAGTGATGAAGGCACGTTCATGGTGGAAATCAACAACTTGCAGCAAAGTGTGAAGTTTGATGCTAAGCTAATGAAGGTGCTGGATCGTCCTGAGATCCTGGTCAGACCTCTGTCCTGTAGCGCTGAGAGCAAAGACTGCATGCTCACCTGTTCAGTAGACAGACACCAAGCAGAACCTGTCACCTACTCCTGGAGCCTGGACGACGGTCAATGGAAGGAGGGGCCCAAAGATCGACTCATCATCAACCAGTTGAACACTGATGCTACTGCTAACGCTAAGAGCTACAGATGCAGAGTGAAGAACGACGTGAGCCAGCAGGACAGTGAACCCCACCCAGACCCGTTCTCCAAGACCGCACCTGAGCCTGATAACACTGGGGCGGTGGTGGGGGGCGTGGTCGGTGGGGTCGGTGTGATAATACTTCTAGCGTTAGTGGTCATTGGGTTACTTTATCGTTTCAAACGTGAACTATTCAATCGGTATTTTTCTTTCCTGCCCTGTGGTAAAGAAAACCCTGAACCCCAACCGACCAATGAGGACGCTGCTAACCCAGAAGAGATGAAAACTCTGAACAGAGATACAGTATGAACATGAGTTAGAAAATGTTCAGATTTAAAGTTTAACTTTAAGAAACTATCAGGAAAGTCATCTGACTCATTTTGAGTTTGAAGAAAAGTTTCCAAATGTCAGAACTAAAGTCTGACTTTAAATAAAAGCCTAACGTTACAGAAAAGAGCGTTATCACATTTAAAAACACCAAGTGTTAAAATAGTTTTAAATATCAAAGGTTTTTAAAATCCAGTTTAAATTCTTTACGACAGAAAATGACACTGAGGGACAGCACGTGTGAGTGACCTCACTGATTATTCAGGGCTTTGGCTTTGTTTTCATGCTGCCGTTGTACGAGGGCGTGGCCCTTTAAGACAGGAGGCGGGGCCATGTCAGCATGAGGTCAAAAAGGAAACGTATTTTTTTCTCATTTTAACACCAAGTGAAGCCTAAAACCAGTTCACTGAGCCGTGGTTATTAGTTGGTATTTGATTTTATGCAACGATCAACATTTCTGAATGTTTGTTTGTTGGAATCACTGAAAGATGATGTGCTCTTAATTTGAAGGAAATTTGCTCGTTTTCTGCTGCACATTTAAAGTATCTTTCCAAATGTGTTATTGTGTATATGAATTATTAATCCAACTTTCAGTCAGGAAACCAAAAAGAAAAAGTACTTTTGCTTTCATTTATTATCGACTTTATAGATCTAATATTTAGATTTCAACCTTTTTCTTTTTTTCAGAACTTGGGGTTTTGTGTTTTTCTATTGATCTAATGGTTTAAAAAATGTTTTACCACTGGCTGAGAAAAAACAGAAAAGTGAATATTTTTGACTTTTTCCTCTTTTTGTTTTAGATTAAAAAAAAAGTTTTTAAGCAAAATTCAGTTAAACAAGAAATTTTAAGTATAAAATCTGCAAAATAATTTAAACAAATTTTCCAAAAAGGGTAAATGTGATTCCTTTAAACCAAACCATGAGAAAAAGTGAATGTTCAGTCTTCTACATTGAAGATGCACCTTCTGTAATTTGTTGTTTTTAGACGTTAAAGTTTAAGGATGAACTTGAGTGTTTTTGAGTCTGTACGTGAAACGTCTGATCAGTGTGTATTTATTGTGTTGCTCTGCACTTTATCCCTGAAATGCTGAGCTTTGAGTTTTGATATTTCTGCTTTTAAATAAATGTTCCTAAAGCTTCTGTTTGTCTTATATTGATGGTGATTTTATTTTCCTCTGCCACAAAGTGTGAAGGTGATATACTGTAGGTTTGAGCTCCGTCAGTTCGTCCGTTCTAGTTAAAGGACAGTTTTTCCCAGAAACAGTTAAGATAGGATAACTACATTCTGTGTGTGGCTTCAGGGTATCAATACCTTCATTGAGTTCGAAAATTAGAAGCATGCAATTGTTTTTTCTGGAGTTATTGCCCTTTCTCTCCTTTTTTAAATTTTTTTTTACTCAACGCGGTATCGTCAAAGGGGACAGCTTTTGTTTAAAATATTCATTTTATATTCTGATGTAATCATATTTTCTAATGTATACATCTAACTTAGATTTAGGAAAAGGTTGAGTTATGACAAACAATCTGGCGGGGGATGTTGATGACTTCGTCTTTTTGTTGAAAATGTATTTTTAAATTAAATGTCATTTTAATATTTAAAAACAGTATTTTTTTAAAAAAAAATTGTTTACATCTACAATCTACTTAATTGAACTGAGCAACAATTTAATAAATTTTCTAGAATTAAGTGTTTTTAGTTTACAACTATTTGAGTTTCATGCTCACACATTTAATCAACATATTTCAATATAATAAGTATCTAGCTGAAAAAGATGTATTATATACATATGTATTTTTTTTAATTTATAAACATTTTTTTAAATTATTTTTATTTTTCCGCAAATTTTATTTTAAAATGAATTTCTTTTTTTCTAATAATGCTGGTCTAGGTGTAATAATAAATGTTAAAAAAATGTCTTTGCGTAATTTAATTTTTTTTTTATTTTGTCGTTAATGTGATCAAATGATAAATTGGAGGCAAAGCCGGAAGTGCAAGGGGTTAATCTCCGTACATCCTTCTTTTTTTCCTTTTGTTTTTTACATAAAGATAGGCGAAGTGTTATAAATGTTTAAAAATGTATTTACCTTTTTAAACTCATAATCTTTTAATTTTATTTTACCGTTAATGTGATAAATGAGAAGTAACGGCGGGAGGCGAAGCCGGAAGTGCAGGTGGGGTTACTCTCCGTATATCCTCCTCCTTCTTCTTCTGTGATGGCGGTGTAGCGGAGCTTATGGACGTGGACGAGGCTCTACGCTCTGTGGGAGAGTTCGGTCCGTACCAGAGGCGCTCGGTGTCGGTTCTGGTTCTGACTCAGGTCAGTGAATTTTCCGGAATCTGCTTTTTGTCCGTAAATCATAGACGAAGAAGAGCGAGATGAGACCGTGAGAGGATGACGTTGTTCCGTTATTGTGCGACGTGGCTTTCAGACGCCAAACTTAAAACTTTACACATTTCAGTACATTAAATGTACATTTGTGTTAACAAACTTCAAATATGTATTTATTATGAAGCACAACTGACTAATGTGTACATTATTCAGTTCAAACTAACTAAATGTCTGCTTTTCCTCGCTCAGCCATTTTAAGCCATTTCAATTAAAAAAGTTCAACTTTGTCATGTTTTCCTGGTTAATAATAAAATTACAAGTAGCTTTGGTCATTAAATATTAATTGTTACAATTCATGTGTAATTTACTCTACTTCGGCTTTGTTTTGATGGACTTCAGTATTTTATTTAGGTTTTCGTTTGTTTTTCTGTTTTTTACATAAAACGGACTAGTCCACCGACAGCAACAGACAGAAAATACTGACAGAAGATTATTTAAATCGTGTGTGTGTGTGTTAAACACACATAGTTAGGTACAGTAGGTCAGTAATAATCCAAAAATAAATTACATTTTTAAGATGCTTAAAAGACATAAAACATATTTTTCTGTGACCGGAAGATAAACAAGGTCATTTTAATGCTAATTTATAACAATATACAGCCACGCCCCCTAGCGGCAGGGCGGCCAATCGCATAGCGAGGCGTTCCCTCCACACAGCAGTAAAAAGGCCATCCTTTACGTCACAATGACGACATGGCCCTGACGTAGGTCCTAAAACAAGGCTCGTCATTGTTATAGTCATTTTTGTTGTTTGTTTATTTTTCTGTATATATGTAGTCGTATACATTTTTTTTAGCACTTTTTTGAATTTCTTCATCATTTTGTATAATATTTTGTCATATTGTATAATATTTTGTCATATTGTGTTTTTTGTGTATTTTCTCTTGTCATTTTGTATTTATTTTTTTGTGAATTTTGTGTTTATTTGGACTCATCAAGGTTATTTTTGTTGTCTCTGTATATTATGGGTCATTTTGTGTATGTTTTTGTCTTTTTGAGTTATTTTTGTTTATTTCTTTCTATTATTTTTGTGTATATTTGTAGTTTGTCATTTTCTGTCTTTTTTGTTGTATTGTGTGTAGTTGGAGTCTTTTTGTGTATTTGCTGTTGTATATTTTTGTTATTACAGTTATCATGTGAATTGTTATGATCTTTTTGTATTATTTGGAGTTGTTTTGTTTAATTTTGTTTTCTCTTTGTATGTTTTTTGTCATTCTCTATTTTTTTGTTGTGGGTCATTTTGTGTCTTTTTGAGTAATTTTTGTGTATTTCTTTCTGTTATTTTTGTGTGTCAGGTGTACATGGCGTGTCAGTCCATGCTCATCGTTCTGATCGGGTCCACGTCATCATCATCATCATCATCGGTGTCGGATCAGGACGAAGGATCCCAGCAGGACTCTATAGTGACGGAGGTGAGACGACAGGAAGTGGGAGCCCTTCAGAATAAAGGCTGACTCTACCTCTGTCCCCAGTGGCTGCTGGTCCATCAGCAGAGCTACAAGGTGAGCCTGGCCGGGTCGCTCTTCTTCGTTGGTTTGCTGCTGGGCAACGTGGTGTTTGGACCTCTGTCGGACCGCGTCGGCAGGAGACCCGTCTACCTGACAGGTGGAGAGCATGACTCAGCGTTTGTCCAGTGAACGCCGAGTCATTGTGACGGATCCAATGCTGATGTCTTCTTTGGTGTTGCGTTCAGGGCCCGTAGGACAGACTCTAACCTTTGCTCCTCTCTCAGGTTTGTTCTTGGAGGTGATCTTCGGCTACGTGACGGCGTTTTCCCCCAGCTACGAGGTGTTTGCAGGTTCTCGTCTCCTGGTGGGGCTGATGAACGGAGGCATCGGACTGGTCTGCTTTGTGCTGACGCAGGAATACGTGGGAAAGTCTTACTGGGCCATGACGGGTAGGACGAGACCCTGAACGCAGCGCTCAGTTACCAGAGGTGGCAAAAGTAGTAGTCATCAGTCCTCAAGTAAAATTATAGAAACTTGAATAAAAATGATTACAGTAAAAGTATTGAAGTTTCTCTCTTACTTGAATAAAAGTAAAAAACTACATGCTACTAAATGTACTTAAGTAAAAAAAAGTAAAACAAATGTCCCATCAATAATAAATTAATTATCTTATATTTTTTTAAGAACTTGTAGAAAACTGGTACATTGAAATAAATTAAATCTATTACTGTTTGAAAAATTAGCACTTATTATTGATAAAAGTTATAGATACAATGATCAATTAAACACAAATACAAAGATCAAGCAATTTAAAAGAAAATACCTTTACATTATGTAATAATGTAAAGATGAGACAAAATGTATTCATTAACAGCAGCAAGTGTTAGAACACATTTTTACTTGTTGCTGCAATGTAGGAAAAGGGGCGGGACTAATGAGTTTATACTGACACCTTTCCAACACAACTGTATGTGTGTGCAGTAATATATGTAATTATTGTTTTTCTGGAGGGAAGTCATCTGCATCATATCTTTTGTTTCTTGTATTGTCTCTTGCTCTAAATAAAACAGTGTCATATCGGCTTTGAGTTTAACATTTTTATAAACTATATGTAAAAATATAAGCATTGGAAAGTATTTGTTAAAAAAAAAAAAGTACTTAGTTACTTGTCACTTCTGTCAGTGACGTTATTATGTGTGTGTTTTTGTTGCTCAGGGACGTTGACCAGCATGACGTTTGCTGTGGGCATCGCTCTTTTTGGAGCGTTGGGTTATTTCATCCGTCCATGGAGGAGTCTGGCACTCGTCTCTAACTCCACCGGGGTTCTCTGCTTCCTGTTGTCTGTGTGAGTCTCTGTCCAGGAATGTTCTCACTGCTCTTTGTCCTGCTGTGGAGAAACAACACACTCCTCTCTTCTTCTGTTTCAGAACTCTCCCAGAGTCTCCTCGCTGGCTTTACTCCCAGGGTCAGACCGAGCGAGCCGAGGAGGTAAAGACATTTAGAGAAGATCAAAGACATTTACAGACGATCTGAAATAAGGGGAGTGGTGGCCTCGTGGTTAAGGACGCTGGGTTTGTGATCGGAGGGTTGCTAGATATTTTTTCCCCTCATTTAATGTGGCTTATTTGTCAGGTGCTGTAACTTTGCATGAAAAACAGGCAGATTTGGACACAAACCGTGATCTCCTGACCTTGGTATCATCCTCTGACCTTCAGGTCCTCCGTTTCATGGCTCAGAGGAACGGCAGCGTTGTCTCTAACCTCAGACTGCACAGAGTGGGGGTGGCTAAGGCTGGTAACCACAGCAACCAGAGAGCCGGCATCCTCCAGCTGATGGTTCACCCCATCCTCCGCCTGAGGACCATAGTCCTCATGTACGTGTGGTGAGTGCTAACGTCGCTAACAACGCTAGCTACTGCTGCATGTTGTGTGTGTGTGTGTGTGTGTGTGTGTGTGTGTGTGTGTGTGTGTGTGTGTGTGTGTGTGTGTGTGTGTGTGTGTGTGTGTGTGTGTGTGTGTGTGTGTGTGTGTGTGTGTGTGTGTGTGTGTGTGTGTGTGTGTGTGTGTGTACTGCTGCAGCCTGATGTGTTGATGTGTGTGTGTGTGTGTGTACTGCTGCAGCCTGATGTGTTGATGTGTGTGTGTGTGTGTGTACTGCTGCAGCCTGATGTGTTGATGTGTGTGTGTGTAGGTACTGCTGCAGCCTGGTGTACTACGGTCTAACTCTAGGAGCTGGGGACTCATCAGGGAGTCGTTACGTGAACGTGGCTCTGTACGGGCTGGTGGAGCTTCCTGCGTTTCCTCTCTGTATGTTCTTCATCAACAGACCGTGGTGAGACACACCAGCAGCATCGCACTTTATAACATTTAATAACCTTGTTTTAAACTCGGTGGCTGTGCGTGCGTAGGGCTGGGAGGAGGAAGAGCATGGCGGCCTTCCTGTGTCTGGCCGGCTCCGCCTGCCTTTGCACCATTTTCATTCCTGAGAACTCTTCAGGTACAAAATGTAACGTAATGCAACTAAATGTAACACAACTACATGTAAAGCAAGATAACATCAATGTAACGCACAGCATGTAACGTAATGAAATGTACTGACAAAGGTGGTGGTGGTTTAATGAGTGACGTTACTTCCTGTCATTAATCAGCTGTCGTACCAACACATGCAGTGCTTCAGCTGATCTGTGTGGGTTGCAGGTTCTCTGGCTCTGCTGGGTAAACTGATGGTGAGCGCTGCCTTCAACATCGTCTACGTCTACACCTCAGAGCTGTACCCGACGGTCATAAGGTGGGTTCTTCATCATCATCATCATCATCATCATCACCCTTCCCTGCTCTGATTGGCTCTCTGTGTCTCAGGAACGCTGGGTTGGGAGTTTGCTGCATGTCCTGCAGAGTGGGAGGAATTCTGGCTCCGTTCATTCCCTTCATGGTGAGACTTTCCTCTCATTCTTCATCTTCAAAGTGGAAGTGGAGCCGTTGTCTCCTGTTTATTTCTATGGCGTGTGTGTGTGTTGCAGCGCTCCGTCAGCTCCTCGCTGCCCTTCATAGTTTTCTGCCTCAGTGGATTCTCTGCAGGATTCCTTGGACTTCTTCTTCCTGAAACTCTTCACAAACCTTCAGTGGATACTTTGGATCAGCTCAGTCCGTCTCTGAGCCGCGTGCTGCAGACGCAGGTCCTCACCATCAATATTACCTCATTATTATATGTAATTTAAAGAAATGTAACATAAGTGTAACACAAGATGACTTATGTAACATAACATGTTTGACCTCTAATTGTATGGAAGGTGAGTCAAGGACGGAGATAATCAAACTTCTTCTTCTGCTGTTCTGCAGCCTCTGTTGTACGAAGACGATCAGTCCAACCTAAAGTGAGCGTGAAACCTAAAGATGTTCCTCAGGAACCGATAGACACGGACGGACAGAGAGGAGGAAATAATGTCCTTCATGTCTGAGAGTCTGTGGAAAGAAAGAAGAAGAATGCAGGAACAGACTTCTAAGGAAGAGACCGTGGGAACATAAAGAGGTGGAGGGTCCAGGTGGATGTGGTTCAAACACTGGTCCTGGTCCTGATTCTGAGCAGGTGGTTCAGGTCTCTGGGCTTCACTGAGAGTTTGTTTTTTTGCTTTTGCACAAATGTTGAACTTCCTGCTGACATTTAAAATTCTTTGTTTGGCCTCAAAGAACAAATGAGAGCAGGTACTGTGGGAGTTGGGTTGCCAGGTTGGGTTTGTGTCTTTCTCTCTGCTTAAGTTGTATTTATTAAAGCTCCTCCAAAGTGAGCTCTGGGCCCTCGTCAAACCACTGTTTCATGGAAGAGAAGAAGAAAGGAAGCCACAGGAAGTGATGGGAACACAACAGATGTATCATAGTGTGGAACACGGTGGGGGCAGCATCATGCTGTGGGGCTGCTTTTCTTCAGCACGGGCAGAGAGACAAATATTTATATAATAAATGTGTATATTAGAGCTGCACTGATACCACTGACTGACTGTAGCCTCAACTAATCAGAACCGATCAATCAATGACTGAGCTGATGTTCTCCATTTGTTTCCATGGTAACCTGATGTTTCACATGTCTTTGAATAAATAAGGAATGTTGGGATGTGTTTGCAGATGAAACTTTGTGTGGATCCTCAGAGCAGATTCAGGAGGAGCTGGAAGTCGTTGATCAGGGATGAAACCAAACCAAAAACACAGAAAATGACTATGAATATAAATGGAAATAATAGAATAATATAGAAAAAAAGAGAATAATTCACAAAATGACAGGTAAACATAGACAACAACACAAAGCCTTTGTTTCCTGTGTTAATTCTCAGATTGTTTTTTATTCTAATACTGACATTTCTGCAGTGAACTATTAGCACCCACAGTGCCCCCTGCTGGAGGCAACAGAAGCAGCACCCAGTGCTCCTCTACTGGGAGGAGATTCTGTTTAAATCATTAACAAACTAGACTTAAGGAACATTTTTGCTGCTTTAAGATAAAAGTGATAATTTGTTATTCTAGTACTATTACCTGCTCGACTTTCTGCTTTAAACATACATTATTAAATGTATTTTACTTCAGGATTTAAATGCTCCAAATGAATGGAGGACCAAAGCTGCCAAAATTAGAGATAAATGAATACACCCTCATTTGCATTAGATTTTTTACTGCATGTTATTGTTAATTGTCTGCAGCAGGAAATAAAAAAAATGTGAGAGCAGAACACACTTTATTTATTGATATTTAATTCAGATTTATTTTATTTTTTCATTTAATATTTAATTTTTTTTGTGTATGGTTTTACATTTATTTATTTAGTGACGTCTTAATATTTTTGTATTCATCTCAACTTATATTTATTTATATTGAATATCCAATTTGTATTTGTTTTTACATTTCTGTATTGATTAATTAATTTATATTTATTTCTATATATTTAATATCCACATTTGATTTTTTGTTATTTATTGATGATCAGATTTTTGTATTTGTTACCACTTATATTTATTTATTTGTATTTAAATTTCGCATTTTAATTTTTGTTTCTATTTATATATTTTTTAATTTCTGCAGATTTGTTCCTCCATACATTTGTACATGTATGAATTAAAGAAACAAAACACTGGTTTCCACGGGTCACTGCTGCAGTTACACACGGTGGCCAGCGGGGTCGCTGTCAAAACCAAAACACAGGCCCAACGATGACGTCACAGCTTCCATGATGGCGGATGTCTGCGGTGCTCAGCCTTAGCGTCGCATTAGCTTATACTGAGCGTCCGGGCTTTAAACTCGCACCGGGAATTCCACTGCCAACAGCCGGTAAATGAACCTGTCAAAGCCGCTTGGTTGCTTCAGGTAACGGCCCGGCCGGTGATCAACGATGGCCCTTTGTTTCGGGACCATCAGAGCTCGGCTGCTGGGGCTCACCGACTCGTCGCTGGAACTGAGGCAGGGGTTCGAGGCTCCTCGGGCGCACTGAGCTCTGATGGAGGCCGCGGCGGCTCCCGTGGACCTGAACGACAACGAGGCCGTAGAGAGAGCCGAGAAAGCCGTCGACACCGAGACCCCGGATGCCCGGCATGTGGCCGTTAACGGTGACGTTAACCGGGACGGTATACTGGATGTGGACCGGAGCTTCCACGATGGTTTGAACGGGTTCACGGTCCCTCCGGGGCCGGAGGACGGTCAGCGCGGGCTGTACCGTGAAGGCGAGCCCCGCGACTCGAATCCCGGCTCCCCAGCGGATCTGTCGGACCTGAAACTCCCTAACGGAGGGGTTTTCAGCCCCGGGTGTGACGGCAGGGTGACAGACATCCAGGGCTCGGACTGCGGGGACGTTAAAGTGTCTAACGGGGGTTTGCACATCCTCTGCTCCCCTGGAAGGGACTCGTTTTCAGGCCTGGAAGTAAAATTATCAAGTGCCAACCTTCATTCTGAGGAAGAGGAGGAAACCTTCAGTGAGCTCAGGTCAGTTATTACTTAGATTATATTTACTTATTTATCTGTGACCGCTCAAACATTCCAAATACTAACGTCATCCTTTAGCTACGGATTGATTTTCAGAATAAAATCTATTTATTTACAACAGTTTAACTTTGCCTTAAAGTAACTTTGTTTCTATTTTATACACTTTCTCTGAGCTCAACACACACACACACACACACACACACACACACACACACACACTTTCCTCTGATGCTCTATAACAAACTGCAGAATCTGATCTGATGTAGAAGCTGCAGATCAATAAAAAAAATCACTTTAAAGTCACACTTGTGGAGGTGGAAACGTTTAACAAACTGTGTACATTATTTTTTGAACAAAGTTATAACAAAGTTGGGTTAAAGTCCACTTATGGCACGTTGGGATTGTTAAACTTCTGAGGCATATCACAGCGTGTCAACCAATCAGGAGGCTTCCCCAACCGTGAAGAACTCAATAATGAGTAGAAGAAAAACCACAAATCTGAGACAGATGGACAGACTCTTCTACTGGGATAGAGCGTCTGTAGTTGTGGTCCTGGTTGGAGAAGCGAGCGCAGATGCAGGTCAGCAGGTCGTCAAACGGCACAGGAGAGACAGAAGTAGAGCTGAAAGTGACTCTTGTCACAATGTTCACAGTCACTGGGTGAATTATGAACGTAACAGATCACCATAATATCATCCATTGTATGAACACCAACAGATAAGCCCCTCCCCTCGACCCGAGCATCTTCGACACTGGTACAAACACCAACGATGCGCGTGAGGTATGGTTTTGGTGAAACGCGTTTGATGTGAACGTACTATAAGTTTTTCTACTAGGGCTGCTCGATGATAGAAAAAATAATAATAATGATTTTTTTTTTATTTTTTTTTATCATAATTGAAATCACGATTATTGAAACGATTACTTGTCAACCTAAAAGTTTTTTTTTAAAGTACAAAACAATGTGAAATATATAAATAAAATCCTTGTGTCTTTGCTCTAGATCTTCATCATCAAACCCAAAGTGTTCCATATTAGAGATTTTATTATTTATTTTTTACCAGTCCATGTTTCAGACTGCTAGCAACAAATTTCCTCGTGTTAGCCTGCAGGCGAGGCTAGCTTTAGCATTAGCTTTAAGAGGGGCGGGGCAGAGGAGCTAGCATTAAACAACTCAAATTTAGTATTAATAATAATTTTTTTCTTGTGTGTGCCAAGCTTTCTTTTTTGTAGATATAATACATTGTGGAAATTTGTTTTATTTAGCAAATAAAACAAATGTATAATTAGGAAAAATTATACGTATATTTTTTTAAATAATTGTTTTTTCTCGATGATGTTATTTTTGTAATCGTTCAGTGTAATAATTAAAATTGTGATTGAGTTTTGATGAATTGCACAGCCTTAATTTACACTGTGTTATTTCCTCAGGTTACCCGTCAGGCCCCAGACTCTGAGGACCAACCCCACCCTGACCGTGTCCCTCAGCTGTGATGCCACCCCTCTGTCCCCCGAGGATGACCAGGGCTTTTATTTTGAAGGATACCAGGAGGACGGGCGGAGACAGAGCGCTCCAGATACACTGAGCGACCAGGACGGGTCGGACCCCAAACTGATGCCAAAGAGGTTCGGCATCGCAGATTTCTTCACTAGGTGAGAATTCCTCCCCATTACCACGGTAACCAATGAATGACTATGAAGCTGTGGACACGTACAGAATAGATCTATTCTGTGACAAAGGACAAGAACATATTTATCTGTAATAAAAGTAGCTTTATTTTCGCGTCTCAAACAACAAGTAGAGTGTCAAAATAAAAGGATTACTGGTGGTAGGTGTGATATAGATCTATCATAGATGTATTATATATCTATAATAGATCAATAACAGATCTGTTAGCCTCTAGCTGCTGTTAGCCTCTAGCTGCTGTTAGCCTCTAGCTGCTGTTAGCCTCTAGCTGCTGTTAGCCTCTAGCTGCTGTTAGCCTCTAGCTGCTGTTAGCCTCTAGCTGTGTGACAGGCTGCATGCTAATGACAGTGAGGTCTCAATGACTCTGTTCTTGTCACTTCACAGCTCAGATTAGCGATGTGTTTAAAGAACCTAAGAAACAGGCTTTTCTCTCTGCTAATGATGTTTGTGATGCATGAACGATAATTAAATGTCAACTTTAAAAACAGTTGAAACTATTTTATGGCATGTTTTTATTGATTATATTGGCAGATGAATATATATATATTCTCTATAATAATCTATAAAAACACTGGTGACTCTCAGTGTGTAATGATGTGAAGGGAATCCTCACACACACTGGAAACCTCTGTGATCACTGCAGCGTTTGAACGTTCAGGCGTCTCTTTGATATCTTTGATGATACGAATAAAACAGGAAGTGAAGTCATTTTCTGTTGTTTTATTTTCATTCAAACACAAATGAAGTCAAAGAGTGAAAGTTGACGTCAGCTTCTTTATTTCCTCACACAGTCGCAGGTTGTCTCTGAGCTTTTCCTATGAACACTGTCTCCTATCATTGGGTCTCTGACATCAGTCCGTCAGTGGGCGGAGCTTAGCAGAGGACATGTTCTGTTCCTTCTGTGTTTGAAACGTTTCACAGAAACAGGAACTTTACACAAGACGACGACTTCTCGCCATCGTTTCTGCTTTTTCCATTTCAGGAACTGAAACATTTTCTCTGCTCTGATGTTTTCCTCCTCATTGTGAAATATATATGCAAGTTTGTTTTTAACAAATGACAATAAAAAATACACAAAACAATGACAAAATACATAAGATGATGACAATAACACATGATACAACCAAAGAAACACACAATGACTGCAGAAAAAACACTCAATACAGCAAAATACATAGAAATGACTTAAAAAATACACAAATCAACAAAAAAGAACACAAAAGACTACAAAACATACAAATTAACAACAAAAACAAAAAAATATTAACTGCAAATAAACCTAAAACAATTAAAAATACACAAATGACTGCATCGACTATTTATTGATGTATAAATGAAATGTGGTGCGTTCAGTGTCTGCTTTTTAAAATCCGTCAAACAGGTTTCTGGTTTCCTCTCAGACTCTTTATTAAACAGTTTTATGATGATTCCTTTTCTTCACACTGTGGAGTTTGAGAGTTCAGAGAAGAAGAAGAAACAGCACTGATTGTAAATGATTCAAATCCTCTTTCTGCTGTTTCTTCTCCAGGAGCCTGTTTTCTAGGAAACCCAAAGAGACCAAGGCGACGACCCACAATGCAACAGGCTGGAGACTGTTTGGAAAGGCGGCGGTGGTGAGAGAGAGCGATCAGGCTAAAGATGGAGAGTCACCACAGACGCCTCCACAGGTCGGTTCACTTTTACCAAACTCGTCTCTGAGTCGTTCCTAATCAACGTTTCACAGAATAAAAAACACAAAAACGTTAATCTGAAGAATTGAAATGAACCAGGACTCATTTTGTCCAATCAGTGGCTGGTTTTTAGGGGGGGCGGGGCATAATGTGCGAATAAGCCAATTAGAAGTTAGCTTTGTTTGGAAAGTGAAGACAAACTATTAAGAGTGAAATTATCCTCCGTTTTTATTTTGACATTCATTTTTGTTTAAATATGTTGTTTGTTTTTTTTAAAATTATTTTCTTTCGTCACGTGAATTAAAAACCAATGTTTTCTAAAAAAAAAATTTGATACATTGTTTTCTAATTGGATTAATTATTGTAGAAAACAAATAATTTGGAAAAAAAACAAAGTAATTTATTGAGCCTTTTATCAGACACGAGCAACATTAATCACAGTGGAAATAACTGTGTTTGTGACCTGAGGGTCACATTTTGTGTAGTTTTTGCTATTGTTTTGTTTGTTTGTAATTTTTTATATTATTTGAAGTCATTTTGTGCATTTTTTTGCTGTTTCGTGTATTTGTTGTCGTCTTATGTATTTCTGTAATTTTTTGTTGTCTTTTTGTGTATTTTTTCTGTCCTTTTTGTTTAATTCTCTGCAATATTGTAGTCATTTAGAGTGTTTTTGTAGTCACTAAGGGTTCTATTCTCACGTCTGGACTTAAGCGCTTTTTTTCTGTAGTCCAGGCTGCTGACACGCCCACAACCCGTAAGGAGCCAGAAACCGCATGTCAGTGAATGAAGGCGGGCTGAAGGAAAGGAGGCGGTGATGTCATTTTTTGGGCTGTCTAGAAATCATGGAACATGTCATTGAAATCTGTGAAAATGATAAAGTTCACTTTTTATTTGAAACGCCTTCATTGATAAACAATGTAACAGGTTGATATGATCAGATTATTGATCAGATTACTGCAGTGTGACTGAGTCACAGATATGATGTAATAATGCGTCCACAGCGCGTCCTGCTTTAATACAGAGGGATGTTTACAGTGAAACAGAACTATTAACTTCCATAATACACAGTTTTAAATACTGTATAAATAGTTTAAAGTGACCTGAGCCTCATTAAAATATGTGTGGGAACAGTTTGTGTTCCATCTTCATCTGCATATGACAGATGGTTGATCACACTCACCTTCCACTCACTAATGAATTATGTTGAATAAAACATGTGGATAAAAATGTCTCTGATCCATTTTTCTGTCAGTTATAATCTGATAATGTCTTACATATCATAATATATGGGTTTTATATTATTTAAAGTTGTTCATATTATTGCATTGGTAACTTACATGATCTCCGTCCCTTGTCAGTTACCATTAGTGTCCCTTTAAATGTTGTCGCCGCAATGAATTGTGGGTCAGCATTATGTGGTCTCCTTTGATAAAGGATGTATCAGTGTTTACTAGGCTAAAGGAGGTTATAAAGGAAACATCGAGCCTCCTTTCCTTTCCTTTCCTGTGTGTGCGTGTGTGTCCAGGTGGAGGAGGTGTCAGTGAGCCCACAGCGCCCCCCGTCTGCAGGGAGGAGGAAGAACCTGGAGTTTGAGCCTCTGTCCACCACAGCTCTGATCCTGGAGGACCGACCAGCGTGAGTCACACACCTCTTTTCTGTGTGTGTGTGTTTTTATCAGCAATGATGGATCGTCATTATTGACTCTGTGCTGCAGGAACCTTCCAGCTAAACCCAGCGAGGAGACACAGAGACACAAGCTGGAGTACGAGGAGATGGTGGCGGCCGCCAAGAGGAGAGGTGAGATTTCTACACTTTATTATTGTCACAATAACCATTCAGCTCAGGAACAGTGATGTAATATTTAGGGAGGAGACCAGTTCAGATGAGAGGAAATGTGAATAAATATTTGTGTAATATTCTACTGGCACCTGGTAGAATAATGACAATAATCTCACTATTGATGACTAGATCTGTATTGTTTTATATATACATGTAATGGAAAAACTGACATATGCTGTAAGATTGGAACATGACAAAGTTTTATAGACCATGGAGGTTAATTTCAGCTCCGTAATTAGTTTTAGTTTAATTAGTTTTAAGATGTGAATGCACTGATGTATCCCTAAACTACTGAACAATGTTGTTTATTTACATTATTATACATACATGTTTTGTTTATACTTAATACATATTTAAAACCTTGGGACTGTAAGATGTACTATCTGTTCCCAATAAAACATTTAATTACAAAGAAAAAAAAATTAATGATCTCGATCATAAATATTGATCAAATTCAACTTTATTGACATTTCTAAAGAGGTGTAAAAACTGCTGATATATCCTGTCAGGGTAGAAGTACTGTTACTTTATTAAAATCGTACAAGTAAGTCATACATAAAATACTCAAGTCAAAAGTAGCAGAATTAAATTGTATTCAAAGTTACTATTTACTTTGTTGTTGTTGGTAATAAATCTTGGTACGGGTCCCTTGCATACAGTAAACTTAAAAAGGAAAAGAGACATAATCTTAACTTATTATCCAAAAAGGCATCTGTATAAAATAAAATAAAAACAAATTAATTCAATTCAAAATAAAATAAATCTTCAGGCTCTAAGTATAGATACATTTATGAAAACTGAGAAAATAACCTTCATTTAATGATGTTTAGGTGACGTACATTACGTTTAATCTGATTGGTCGGCTATGATGTGATGCATTTGATTGTTTTCTGGTCATTTAATTTTTTCTAGTTTCACAAAGTCTATTGATCATTATAAAACAAAAAATAATACTTACTGTATAACTGTTAGGTGTTGAAATGTAACTAATGACTTCTTAAATGTACTTAAGTACAAGTAAAATGAGTGATTAATAATATACTGGATAATAAAAGCTACTCAATGACAGTAAGGTGAGTACAGTTCATGTAATCGTTACTTTCACACACACGCTTAGCACGTAGCGACGCTAGCTAACTGTTGTTGTTGTCAGAGATGAAAGAAGCTCAGAAGAAGAAACGTCAGATGAAGGAGAGACACCGACAGGAGGACATCATCTCCAACGCCATGATCGTCTGGAACAACGAGATCCTCCCACAGTGGGACACCATGTGTGTGTGTGTAGTGTGTACGTGCATGCATACAGGCAGGGCTCAATGTGTGTGTGTTTGTCAGGAAGGGCACTCGGCGTGTGCGTGACCTCTGGTGGCAGGGACTTCCTCCTAGTGTGAGAGGACGAGTTTGGAGCCTGGCCATCGGCAACGAGCTCAACATCACCGCAGGTACACACACACACACACACACACACACACACACACACACACACACACACACACACACACACACACACAGAGTTCAGCATATCAGTACTAGTTTTTTATGCCTATTGCCATATCTCAGTAAAAATCCATCATAATTAAATGTGAATGCCTTTATATAACACTTATAGCCTTATATCAGAATGATCATCTGTGGTGACATACACGTGCTGTGTCAAGTGGATGCTATTGTAAGAAAAATATAAAAAAATGAAATACCAAAGGCGATGATGTCCGGTCATAAATACCATTTTATTTATTGTACAGAAGAGCAGATGTGATGACCAAAATCCAGGATGATGTAATTATTGCAGGGTATGAAAAAAACCAGTAAACTCCACACAATGTCGTTAGCACGTATGTTCTCCAGCGCTACACCTGACGCTCATTACAGTCTGTTTTATAGCTGATTAGGCAGAGCTCTCCTCTAGCGCCCTCTGCTGCTGGAACAGCTCCACCATGTATTTAAGACCTTATTGCAAAGAAAACAATAAGAAAGAAAAGAAGACAAATAAAATCATACAATGTGATTTTCTGGATTTTTTTTCTCATAGTGAGGTTTACCTATAATGAAAATTATAGAACTTACACAATTAGTGGCTGACTGAATACTTTTTTGCCCCACTGTAGGAGGCCCCTCCCCCACAGGTGATAGGTGGGGGGCTCTACGAGGAAACTTAAAACTCAGGACACTTTATTAATGCTATAAGATGTTATGTTAGTTTGTCCTGTAGATTATTATTATTATTATATAATCTACCTCAAACCCTGTGATGTTCTTTATTTGTAAAACTGAATACTGCTGACTGTGCACTTTATTTTAGTCAAAGAGGTGTGTGTGTGTGTGTGTGTGTGTGTGTGTGTGTGTGTGTGTGTGTGTGTGTGTGTGTGTGTGTGTGTGTGTGTGTGTGTGTGTGTGTGTGTGTGTGTGTGTGTGTGTGTGTGTGTGTGTGTGTGTGTGTGTGTGTGTGTGTGTGTGTGTGTGTTTAAATCTGTTTGTTCAGAACTCTACAAGATCTTTCTGTGTCGAGCCAAAGAGAAGTGGAGGAGTTACAGCGAGACCAGCTCAGTCAACGACAGCGAGAGTGGTACGTGCATGTGTGTGTGTGATGCTGTGTGTGCGTGGGTGTGACACTGTGCGTGTGCGTGTGTGTGTGTGTGTGTGTGTGAGACAGATGGAGGAGCGTCTCTGGCTGACAGAGAATCTAGTTTGGATCTCATCAAACTGGATATTTCCAGAACTTTCCCCTCACTCTTCATCTTCCAGAAGGTAACAGGCTAACAAAACTCCTCCTCTTCCTCTTTCTCTAACTGATAGCCCCTCCCTCTTTCTCTCTCTTCAGGGCGGTCCATACCATGACCTCCTCCACAGCGTGTTGGGAGCGTACACGTGCTACAGACCCGACATCGGCTACGTGAGTTTGTTCAGATGATCGTTAGCTTCTCATTAATAACCCACAGGGTTGGGCTCAATTATATCATTATTACATTTAGAATTGTAATTGTAATTTATTAAAATGTGTTGCTGTTGTAATTGAGTTCAGATAAATGACTTTGTAATTGTAACTGGTATTAAAATTTTATAAAACTGTGGAATAATTAATGATTCATAAAATATGTTTCAGATCAAGTTTACCTGTTAGTTGTCTTTACGATCATTTGACCTTTTAAAGAAATACAAATATATAAATCTATGTGTACAGTGACAGAAAAAAGGCTCAGACGTCCAAACCATAAATATTAATAACAATATATTCATTGATTAAGAAGCCTAACAAGGTGATCAATAGATGATAAATTAATTAGATTAGATAATATTTATTAGTGTATTTTACAGCTGATTATAGACATGGATCAAACTGAGCCGTTAGCATTAGAGATGCTAACAGAAAGCTAACACAAGGGGAAGGTTACGTTTAATAAGGTTATTCATTTAAGGATCAGTAATTGGGATTAATTGTAATGGAATTTTAGTAATTGAGAACATAGTTGTAATTGACTTACAGAGGAAAAATAATCATTATAATTTCAATTGTGATTGGATAAAATGCTGGTCACTGTAATTGAACATGAATAAATGAAGACGTAATTGTAATTAAAAAATGTGATTGACCCCAACTCTGCTAACTGATGCTAACTGATGCTAACAGCTGTAATTGTGCTAAAGTCGTTCATTTCAACACTAGACAGTAAAATACAATCCTGACAATAAGTCACAGGCTCGGCTGTTTTGATTGGCTCGCTGCGTTGCTGTAGCAACAATAGCATTCCTTTCTTCCTACTAGGCAGGTTATTGGTTGTCCAATCAGAGCATGCCTGGGGGCGGGGTCTAGTTTCATTGTCACCTGCTCCATTTACAGCTTCCTGTGGTCACTGTTTAGTGTAATGACCTAGTGTTAGCATGCTACGCTAACTGTCTGCCCTAGAGATGAATGAGATGAACGTATTAATGTCAGAAACATGCTTTCACAGATAAATCACACTGTTGTTTAAGTCTTTATAAAGTAACTAAATACAACTGCTTTAATCCACTCTGGTTCCTCTGTCCCACACGTGTCAAACTCAAGGCCCGGGGGCCAAATCCGGCCCTTTAGAGCATCTAATTAAAAAAGTCCTTTTTAATACACAAATTCAATGTAACTTCACAGTTTTCCCAAAGCTTTTATCACATGATTGACATCATTTTTAGTCTCAAATTGTTGAAAGAACTCAAATTTTCCACAAAATGTCACAAATTAAATACAAATTGGTCACAAAATAAAATACATTTAAGTGAAGATCCTGTAGTGATTGATATTTGTCAATTTTTGCTTTGATATATCATAATTTTTAATGTTAAACTGTTGAAAAAAAATCAAAGTTCTTACAAAATCTTCTAATTTTCCTCAAATGAATGAACATTTCCCTTAATTAGATATAAATGAGTCACAAATCTATTAAATGTAAAGTGTATATACTGATATCTGTCAGTTTCTCACACGTTTTGTATTTTATGTTTATGTAGAAGTGTAAACTAGGACACAATAATGTAGAAATGACTGGTTTTCCAACATTCAGTCTGTGGCCCACTTGAGACCAAATTGATCCATATTTGGCCCCTGGTTTAATCCAACAGTCACTGTGTGTGTGTGTGTGTGTGTGTGTTCAGGTCCAGGGCATGTCCTTCATCGCTGCCGTCCTCATCCTCAACCTGGAGGAAGCTGAAGCTTTCATCACCTTCGCCAACCTGCTCAACAAACCCTGTCAGATGGCGTTCTTCAGGGTCGACCACGACCTGGTATGTACACGCACACACACACACACACACACAGTGACTGTTGGATTAAACCAGGGGCCAAATATGGATCAGTTTGGTCTCAAGTGGGCCACAGACTGAATGTTGGAAATCCAGTCATTTCTACATTATTGTGTCCTAGTTTACACTTCTACATAGACATTAAAAACCCATATTTTTAATGCTTTTCTTAAGTACACCCTGTAGTGACATTGCGTACCCCCATTTGAGAAACACTGGTCCACACAGTCAATAAAGTGAATTCACCAGTTAAACCAAGAACACCAACTGTTTCATGACACCATATCTTGGAAAAATAATACAGTATTAAATTCTTTGTTAGACGTTAAACAGAAAAGCTCCCGGTTTTAGTTTATGATGGTCACCACTTAACATGGTCACCAGATGAACCAGGACAAGTCAGCTTCCTAATGTTCTGTGATTGTCTGTTTTTCACTGTTACAGTGGACAGTAACTGAGTACATTTACTCAAGTGTTATTTTTGCTTGACTTTTATGAACATATGAGAATCTCTAGGATTTTCATGTTCCATTCATTTCTTGTCTAATCTGTTAAACCACAGAATGTTTCATTAGGTGTTTGACTTCACCTGGTAACTGTTTTATCTGGTGACCAACTTCTGACTGAACAGAAATGCAGATGTAGAATAATATTCAGAGGTGTTTTGGTTCAACTGGTGATCATTTTATCTGGTGAAATTAGTTCAGTAAGAGTAAAACAAATGTTTCACCACATAGCACAGTAGGTGTGTGTGTGTGAACAGTGAAGGATTGTTCTAGCATGTAGCTAGCATGTAGCTAGCATGTTAACGCTAACCTGCTCGTTGCTGCTCCTCAGATGTTGAAGTATTTCGCTGCCTTTGAAATTTTCTTTGAGGAGAACCTCCCTCGTCTCTTCACTCACTTCCAGACCAACAACCTCACACCTGACCTTTATCTGATCGACTGGTGAGAACACACACACACACACACACACACACACACACACAATCACACACACAGACACACACACACACACACACACACACACACAGACACACAATCAGACACACACAGACACACACACACACACACACACACACACACACACACACAGACACACAATCAGACACACAGACACACACACACACACACACACACACACACACACAGACACACAATCAGACACACAGACACACAATCACACAGACACACACACACACACACAGACACAATCACACACAGACACAATCACACACAGACACACACACAATCACACAATCACACACACACACACACAATCACACACACAGACACACACACACAATCACACACAATCACACACACACACACACACACACAATCACACACACACACAATCACACACACACACACACACACACACACACACACACACACACACACACACACACACACACACACACACACAATCACACAATCACACACACACAATCACACACACAATCACACACACACAATCACACACACACACACACACAAACACACACAATCACACACACACACAGACACAGACACAATCACACACACAGAATCACACACACACACACATTTAGGATTTTTTTCTGAGATAAGACATAAACTTATATATATTTTCTAATGTAAGGCTATAATAAGGCTATAAATGTGGATTTGTTCTAATATAATAAGGTAAATAAATATATTTCTTCTGTGATTCAGGCTATAGTGAGGCATAAAAATAGAACAATTTTGGATTAGTTTTTTCGATATAAGGCTAGAAAGTAAAGTATAAACTTCACGGCTCCGCCCTGAAAACACTGTATAAGTTATGAAACATCTATAGATCACTGTAGGTGTCCCACTTCTCTAGATGATCTACAGTGATTTTGAATCTCATCAGTGAAACGTTTTAGGAGAAATGTGTTAAAACACAACGTCAGCAAAAATAGCAATTTTCAATTTTCAATTGGCGTGTTCTTAATAATAGATTTTTTAACTTTTAGAATCAGAAACAGACAGAAATTAAAGAAGCATGTGATTGAATTGTTGAGACTTTACATAATGGTTCAGTGTGTGAAAAGTAGAAAGAATAATAATCCAACCCAATAACAATGTCTCCCTCTTTCTGAGTACCATGAACTATACATTTTCAGAAAGTGCGGGGGTAGGTCTACGACATGGGTCACTGACAGGCACGTGGCGTTTTCATAGGCTCCGCCCCTTCCCTTGTAGCGTGGCCACTACGAGAGCAAGACGCCCTTCACCAGCTCGTAGCACTCGGACCTAAAAATATATTTTTTTTCTGTGATCAGTCTGTGAGGCATAGAAATTGCAGAAACTAGTGTGTGTGTGTGTGTGTGCGTGTGTGTCAGGATCTTCACCCTGTACAGCCGCTCCCTCCCCCTAGACGTGGCGTGCAGAGTGTGGGACGTGTTCTGTCGTGATGGGGAGGAGAGTCTGTTCCGTACAGGTCTGGGGATCCTACGTCTGTACGAGGACGTTCTGCTACAGATGGATTTTATTCACATCGCTCAGTTCCTCAGCAGACTGCCTGATGACCTGCACACACACACACTATTCAACGCCATGGCCGCTACGCACATGCTCAGTAGGAACCGCCGCTGGGCTCAGGTACACGTTTATTATTATTCAGAGTTGATCCACACATACTGTATGACACATGAACATACATCTGAGCACTATGAGATAAACATCATCATATTTTGAGCATAAAGTTGTAAAATGTTTAAGTCGTTGATAACAGTGGTGATAATAGTATTTCACTATGTGTGAAACATAAACACTAATAGTTTCACAGTCTCCATAAAGCACAACATCCTGTTTGGATTCACATTTTATTCTCATAAAATTACCACTTTAATCATGAAATATTACGACTTTTATTAAGATACTACTTTATTTTCATAAAACTACGACTTTATTCTTGAAATATTACACATTGGATTTTAATGTGGCCCTGAGATGCAAATAAAACTCTTATCTTACATAAGTTTGGTGCATTGCATTGTGGGAGGTGGAGTCCTGTGAAGTGTTTTTTTTACTTCCAACACATTTCTGGTGTTTTCACTAAAAGTTGCATCACTTCCATGCATCCCACAATGCAATGCACCAAAGAAGTGTTTACAGTGGCGATGAAAACAAACTGTATTGATCAATGAAGGTTCTCGTGTGTGTGTGTGTGTGTTCTCAGGTGTTCTGTGCACTGATGAAGGACGGAGGAGGAGGGAACAGAGAGTGGGGGGAGAGGAGCAGCAGTAGCAGCAGCCCAGCTTTGAGGAGCTAATGCTAACTGGTTTCTGAGGATCGTCAAATTTTCTTCTCCATCCAAATGTAATTTATAAACAAAGATAAACGCTCCCTCAGTTGTCTAATGAACATGTGACCAGACGTAAAGGAAACTTTTGCACATTGCATTGTGGGATTTGGAGTCCTGTGGAGGAATGTAAAGATAAAATACTTTTACTTTTCTACATTTTTCTGTGTGAAACAAACATTAGCATCAGTAGAGGATGAGTCACACGAGTCATGGTCTGAGCAGCTTTAAACTCCTCCCACTCCAGGCTGTGGCGTATTCACTGTCCCTTACAGGAAGGGTTACCCTGACCCAGCATTAAGTCAACAGTTACCATGGTCACCACTTAGACCATAACACCAGCTAAGAGTGTGTTAGCAGAGGTTAAGCTAGTTAGCTTAGGCTGATATACAAGATATTTAACTACACACACACACACACTCCTCACCCACACTAAAACCTGTGTGCGTGTGCACGTCACACTAAACGACACTCCTAACACACTTTGATCTCCAGATTTTTGGGACACTAAAGTATTCAGTACACCCAAGGTTGGATTAAGAAGTGACCAAATGCACTTTGAGAAAAAAGACTTTTAAGAAGAAGAAGAAGTGATTTCCTTCTGACGCTTCAACATTTAACCAATCATTTCAAAGCTTCAGCTTCTCTTATTTTGTAATTTCCTGAAATGTTGGACATTTCTTTTCTCTTCTTTCACTAAAACATGTATTTTTATTTTGATGAACTTCCTCCCTCTGACTGTTTGAAACACTTGCTGGCGGTGGACAGTCCTGTGGTTTCTCTGTAACCGTGAGAACCAATGGTGAATGTGAGCTACGTTTGTGTCATTTCCTGTTCTTTCAGTGTTAGACGAGGCCTTAACGACGCCGCTGTAAATAACCACCTGTAAAATACGTCTTTTCTCTAAACCTGTGAAAATAAAAACTTGTGTGAAGATAAAATTTACGCTTTGTCTCAAACTCATTGGTGTTACTTTTTACTTTATATCATTTCACTCTCAAACAGATTTGAGTTTAAACGTATTTACAATAAAACAGGACTTAAACTGAAACATTTTTTCAAACGCCTCTTAACGGAAGTAAAGCTATAGTATGGCATAATTTTCAAAAATTAAAAAAAAAAAAAAACAATTAGTTAAGACCATCATTAGACCCTAAAAACTACTGCAAATATGATGCACACAGTAAAACAGGGCTTAGAAAATGTTAAAGCACAAAAAACAAAAATCACCAAAAAATCGAAAGTAAGGCTACACAGTAGGGCATATTTTTCAAAAATTTCAAATTTTTTTAAAATTTGAGTTAAGACCATCATTAGACCCTAAAAACTACTGCAAATATAATGCACATAGTAAAACAGGAATAAGAAAGCAGTAAGGTACAAAAAACGAAAAAAAATCCCAAATCACCCAAAATCAGAAATAAGGCTATAGTAGGGCATATTTTTCAAAAATTTCAAATTTAAAAAAAAATTGAGTTAAGACCATCATTAGACTCTAAAAACTACTGCAAATATAATGCACATACTTAAACAGGGCTAAGAAAACATTAAAGCGCGAAAAATGACAAAAAACAAAAATCACCCAAAATCAGAAATAAGGCTATAGCAGGGCATATTTTTCAAAAATTTCAAATTTTTTTTAAAATTGAGCTAAGACCATCATTAGACTCTAAAAACTACTGCAAATATAATGCACATAGTAAAACCGGAATAAGAAAGCAGTAAGGTACAAAAAAACGACAAAAATCCTAAATCACCCATAATCAGAAGTAAGGCTATAGTAGGGCATATTTTTCAAAAATTTCAAATTTAAAAAAAAATTGAGTTAAGACCATTATTAGACTCTAAAAACTAATGCAAATATAATGCACATACTTAAACAGGGCTAAGCAAACATTAAAGCGCAAAAAATGACAAAAAACTAAAATCACCAGAAATAAGGCTATAGCAGGGCATATTTTTCAAAAATTTCAAATTTAAAAAAAAATTGAGTTAAGACCATCATTTGACTCTAAAAACTACTGCAAATATAATGCACATACTTAAACAGGGCTAAGAAAACATTAAAGACCGAAAAATGACAAAAAACAAAAATCACCCAAAATCAGAAATAAGGCTATAGCAAGGCATATTTTTCAAAAATTTCAAATTTTTTTTAAAATTGAGTTAAGACCATCATTAGACTCTAAAAACTACTGCAAATATAATGCACATACTTAAACAGGGCTAAGAAAACATTAAAGACCGAAAAATGACAAAAAACAAAAATCACCCAAAATCAGAAATAAGGCTATAGCAGGGCATGTTGTTCAAAAATTTCAAATTTTTGAAAAATTTGAGTTGAGACCATCATTACACTCTAAAAACTACTGCAAATATAATGCACATAGTAAAACCGGAATAAGAAAGCAGTAAGGTACAAAAAACGACAAAAATCCTAAATCACCCATAATCAGAAGTAAGGCTATAGTAGGGCATATTTTTCAAAAATTTCAAATTTAAAAAAAAATTGAGTTAAGACCATCATTAGACTCTAAAAACTACTGCAAATATAATGCACATAGTAAAACCGGAATAAGAAAGCAGTAAGGTACAAAAAACAACAAAATCCTAAATCACCCAAAATCAGAAGTAAGGCTATAGTAGGGCATATTTTTCAAAAATTTCAAATTTAAAAAAAAATTGAGTTAAGACCATCATTAGACTCTAAAAACTACTGCAAATATAATGCACATAGTAAAACCGGAATAAGAAAGCAGTAAGGTACAAAAAACGACAAAAATCCTAAATCACCCATAATCAGAAGTAAGGCTATAGTAGGGCATATTTTTCAAAAATTTCAAATTTTTTTTAAAATTGAGTTAAGACCATCATTAGACTCTAAAAACTACTGCAAATATAATGCACATACTTCAACAGGGCTAAGCAAACATTAAAGCGCGAGAAATGACAAAAAACTAAAATCACCCAAAATCAGAAATAAGGCTATAGCAGGGCATATTTTTCAAAAATTTCAATTTTTTTTTAAATTGAGTTAAGACCATCATTAGACTCTAAAAAATACTGCAAATATAATGCACATACTTAAACAGGGCTAAGAAAACATTAAAGCGTGAAAAATGACAAAAAACAAAAATCACCCAAAATCAGAAATAAGGCTATAGTAGGGCATATTTTTCAAAAATTTCAAATTTAAAAAAAAATTGAGTTAAGACCATTATTAGACTCTAAAAACTAATGCAAATATAATGCACATACTTAAACAGGGCTAAGCAAACATTAAAGCGCAAAAAATGACAAAAAACTAAAATCACCAGAAATAAGGCTATAGCAGGGCATATTTTTCAAAAATTTCAAATTTAAAAAAAAATTGAGTTAAGACCATCATTTGACTCTAAAAACTACTGCAAATATAATGCACATACTTAAACAGGGCTAAGAAAACATTAAAGACCGAAAAATGACAAAAACAAAAATCACCCAAAATCAGAAATAAGGCTATAGCAGGGCATATTTTTCAAAAATTTCAAATTTTTTTTAAAATTGAGTTAAGACCATCATTAGACTCTAAAAACTACTGCAAATATAATGCACATACTTAAACAGGGCTAAGAAAACATTAAAGACCGAAAAATGACAAAAAACAAAAATCACCCAAAATCAGAAATAAGGCTATTGCAGGGCATGTGTTTCAAAAATTTCAAATTTTTGAAAAATTTGAGTTGAGACCATCATTACACTCTAAAAACTACTGCAAATATAATGCACATAGTAAAACCGGAATAAGAAAGCAGTAAGGTACAAAAAACGACAAAAATCCTAAATCACCCATAATCAGAAGTAAGGCTATAGTAGGGCATATTTTTCAAAAATTTCAAATTTAAAAAAAAATTGAGTTAAGACCATCATTAGACTCTAAAAACTACTGCAAATATAATGCACATAGTAAAACAGGAATAAGAAAGCAGTAAGGTACAAAAAACGACAAAAATCCTAAATCACCCATAATCAGAAGTAAGGCTATAGTAGGGCAAATTTTTCAAAAATTTCAATTTTTTTCAAAAATTGAGTTAAGACCATCATTAGACTCTAAAAACTACTGCAAATATAATGCACATACTTAAACAGGGCTAAGAAAACATTAAAGCGCGAAAAATGACAAAAAACAAAAATCACCCAAAATCAGAAATAAGGCTATAGCAGGGCATATTTTTCAAAAATTTCAATTTTTTTTTAAATTGAGTTAAGACCATCATTAGACTCTAAAAACTACTGCAAATATAATGCACATACTTAAACAGGGCTAAGAAAACAATAAAGCGCGAAAAATGACAAAAAACAAAAATCACCCAAAATCAGAAATAAGGCTATAGCAGGGCATATTTTTCAAAAATTTCAAATTTTTTTTAAAATTGAGCTAAGACCATCATTAGACTCTCAAAAATACTGCAAATATAATGCACATACTTAAACAGGGCTAAGAAAACATTAAAGTGCGAAAAATGACAAAAAACAAAAATCACCCAAAATCAGAAATAAGGCTATAGTAGGGCATATTTTTCAAAAATTTCAAATTTAAAAAAAAATTGAGTTAAGACCATTATTAGACTCTAAAAACTAATGCAAATATAATGCACATACTTAAACAGGGCTAAGAAAACATTAAAGCGCGAAAAATGACAAGAAAACAAAAATCACCCAATTTCAGAAATAAGGCTATAGTAGGGCATATTTTTCAAAAATTTCAAGTTTAAAAAAAAATTGAGTTAAGACCATCATTAGACTCTAAAAACTACTGCAAATATAATGCACATAGTAAAACCGGAATAAGAAAGCAGTAAGGTACAAAAAACGACAAAAATCCTAAATCACCCATAATCAGAAGTAAGGCTATAGTAGGGCATATTTTTCAAAAATTTCAAATTTTAAAAAAAATTGAGTTAAGTCCATTATTAGACTCTAAAAACTAATGCAAATATAATGCACATACTTAAACAGGGCTAAGCAAACATTAAAGCGCAAAAAATGACAAAAAACTAAAATCACCAGAAATAAGGCTATAGCAGGGCATATTTTTCAAAAATTTCAAATTTAAAAAAAAATTGAGTTAAGACCATCATTAGACTCTAAAAACTACTGCAAATATAATGCACATACTTAAACAGGGCTAAGAAAACATTAAAGACCGAAAAATGACAAAAAACAAAAATCACCCAAAATCAGAAATAAGGCTATAGCAGGGCATATTTTTCAAAAATTTCAAATTTTTTTAAAAATTGAGTTAAGACCATCATTAGACTCTAAAAACTACTGCAAATATAATGCACATACTTAAACAGGGCTAAGAAAACATTAAAGCGCGAAAAATGACAAAAAACAAAAATCACCCAAAATCAGAAATAAGGCTATAGTAGGGCATGTTGTTCAAAAATTTCAAATTTTTGAAAAATTTGAGTTAAGACCATCATTACACTCTAAAAACTACTGCAAATATAATGCACATAGTAAAACCGGAATAAGAAAGCAGTAAGGTACAAAAAACGAC
>NC_041058.1:787406-803705 GCF_900634775.1 Gouania willdenowi | reverse complement strand
TTTTTGGAGTCATTGTGTATTTCGGTTGCTGTTTTGTTTTTCTTTGTAGATATTTTTGTATTATTGATGCATTTCTGTTGTTTTGTGTATTTTTATTGTTTGCTTTGTGTATTCTGTAGTTTTTTTAATTTTATTTTTTTTTCTACATCTCATCCTGTTAGTGTTTTTAGGTTTTTTGGAGCGTTTTGTTTATTTTGTAGTTTTTTGGAAACATTGTGTATTTTGGTTGTTGTTTTGGTTTTGGAGTGAATTTTTGTGGTCGATTTCAATGTATTTTAGGTTTTTGTGCATTTGTGTTGTTGTTTTGCAATTGTTTTATTGTTTGCTTTGTGTATTTTGTTTTGTTTTCATATCTTTTGAGGTTGGACGGACTGTTGTCCTTTTGTGTCCTTTTGTGTATTTATTTTGGAGTCATATTAAATGTTTGTGTTTCTCCTATTATTTTGTTGCTTTTTGTGAGTCATTGTGTATTTTGGTTGCCATTTTGTTTTTCTTTGTAGAATTTTTGTGGTTGTTTTTTACGTTTTTTGTGTCAGAATAACATCAGTGAAGTTGTTTCCCTCGCTGTGACACAGAACGGACATTGTGTGTTTGTTGTGTGTTTGTTGTTGTGTTGGCTGTGATGGTTCCTCTCTGTGGTCGCCGTGGCAATGCCACACCAGGATGTGACACCCCATAATAATCACCGGTGTGTGTTGTTGTGGAAACACTTAATGATGGTTTCAGCCAACACTGCTTTCATCAACTAGAGACTGTGTGTGTGTGTGTGTGTGTGTGTGTGTGTGTGTGTGTGTGTGTGTGTGTGTGTGTGTGTGTGAACATCTAAAACTGACCAAATGAAGTGAAATAAAATCTCACAAACAACTATGAATATCTACTAAAAATGGTCTAGAACTATTTCAAACCCAATATAAACCAATATCGATTTCTGCCAAGTTGCTCATTTCCACACATTGTGATTTAAAGCAGCTTCTTCAAAGGTCCCACTGCATATAAAACTTTATTAGCAGCGTTATTAACATGCCTTCAACATAAGATACGCCACAAAAACAAAAATAAAGTACATGAAAAATACAAGTGACCATAACGCTGAATCAATGGGAGCCCTGAGCTTGTTTCTCTGTAATGAGACGTCCCATCGTGGTGCGTGGGAACTACCTGTCACAATAAGTCCATATTTCATGTAGGATTCCTAGTATTGTCTGTTAAATGCAGCTTTCTTTTTCTTTGAAGTCGTAGGCTCTTCTGTCTCCTGATTGGCTCGTTCACCCTGCGCAAAGACACTTGTTTTTAGTTCATTTTGGAGGTTTCACTCTAGAGGTAATTCATCGGCTCCGGCCGGTGAGCGAAGCAGACACGTTGACGTGTGTCAACAGTGAAGGATGGACAGATGTAGCAGAGAGAATACAGGCTCAGATAATAACTACAACAGAAATAATGTCAATTATGTATTCTTTCTGTGCGACCTGGTACCAATTGAACCACGGATCAGTACCGGCCCACGTCCTGGGGGTTGGGGACCTCTGATTTAAAATGTACAATTACCCATAAGCCACTGCGCTTAGAGTGATTGTGATTTCCATGAGTGGTATTTTCTCATCTTTGGTAATCCAGAAAATCCTGAAAATGTCATCAAAATATGTTCATAACGTTTTAAGTTGTCTTGCTAACAGACACACAGACACCAGACAGACAGACGCAGAATACAACATAACCTTCTGCTCTGCACTTCACACTTGGTGGATGTAACTAGTGACCATTACTAAAATAAGAAAAAAAACTAATCCATAACCAGTTTCATATTGGACAATAAACAAATTATTTTCTAGAATAAAACAATGGAAAACTCAACTAAATAACTGGTCTTAATAAGTTATACTGGGTTAATAGTGACTGGAGTGACTCGTATTTCATCTCAAACTGGTCCAGTTTCAGTTCCAACCAAACTATAGAACAAGTTAAAAACCAAGCATGAACTTGTCAGAATAGTGAATAGCAGCAACTCAAAAACCAGTTTAAAGCCCAGTAAACCAGTCTGGGTGAGTTATAGAGGGTTTTCACTTACGTCACGTTCTGGGCAGTAACCAGGATGTACGGCCATATTGGAGGCACTCAGAGGTAAACACTGCAATGGATAAATGTCAGAAACCACATAAAAGCTCCAGAAAATACGTTCTAGATGCAAAGACATACAGGGAAGGACTGTGAAGAGTTAGAGTTTATTGGTGGTGCAGATCTATAAGAGTTAGATCGATGATGACTCAGAGAGTCTTCATCTATTACGTATCGTGGATAGATCAACTTCCTGGTTTTAACCCAATCTGTGTCATCCTTTAGATAAAGTTCTGATCTTTGACCTGGAATACAATGAGAAATACAGCTCTACATTTTAACTACTGTGTTGCTACTGTATCAGGATATTAAATGTGATTATATTAAGTCAATAATGAATTATATTATTATCATTACACTATAAACTGAGTTCAGAGCTGCTGATATCAACAATTCTCTAACCTGACAAGAAATAGTACGAACACATTCAGATGTTGTCCAGATGTTTGCCTCGTAGATCCTGGTTTAGCTTCACTAACCACTAGCTCCTCCTTTCCTCTGATAACTGTTGACTTTGTTCTCCCTGATTTGTTCTAACTTTTAAGAGTCTATAAAACTCTGAATGTTTTTCATGCTCTGACTGATTGGTACAGCTAAAAACATGACAATAATTCATTATTTCCTTTGGTTCCATGTTCTGCTTTCTTTACCTGCTGAGTACCTCCAATATGGCCACTTCCTGTTTGATGACGCGGTGATGACGTGTCGTGAAAACTTCTATTATACTACATTCACACCAAACGCGTCCGGGCGTCAAAATCGTGCCTCACGCCCATAGTTGGACACTTATGCACATTTAATCAGACACTTGTCACCAGTGTCGAAGATGCTCGGGTCGAGGGGAGGGGCTTCTCTGTTGGTGTTCATACAATAGATGATATTATGATCAGTTACGTTCATAATTCACCCAGTGACTGTGAAGTGGTGGAACATCGTGATGAGAAGGTGTTTCTGGTCAGATGTATTTAGGTGTCAGAAGGTTATAGAGAAGTGTGGGTGAATGGAGAATAGAGTTTGGAGTTCCTTGATGAACACGCCCCCTCTGACTCCCGTTCATCAGCTCTACATGATCCAGAGAGTGACTTGGCTTTATTTACGCCGTTTCTGGATTCACCAGAGCTGTGATTGGACAAGAGTCACTTTCAGCTCTACTTCTGTCTCTCCTGTGCCGTTTGACGACCTGCTGACCTGGTCCTACCAGGACCACAACTACAGACGCTCTATCCCAGTAGAAGAGTCTGTCCATCTGTCTCCACCTCAGATTTGTGTTTTTTCTTCTTCTCATTATTCTGAATACGTCACGGTTGGGGAAGCCTCCTGATTGGTTGACACGCTGTGATATGCCTCAGAAGTTTAACAATCCCAACTCCAGCGTCAGCCACGTTGGAGGCGTTGAAAACGTGCCGCACACTAGGCTTGGGACGCACAGCGGGACCTCTGACGCTCCCTAGAAGCACGTCCACCATGTAGTGTTTATGTAAATCTGATGATGTTGACACTTTGGACACGTTTGGTGTGAACGCGTCATTAGACTGAAGTTAAATTAGTGTTAGATATTTAAATTAGTTTAAAAAGAACAAACACTAAACAAGCAGTGAACCACTGTGTGTGTGTGTGTGTGTGTGTGTTCACAGAGCAGTCAGTAGCAGTCAGTAGCTTAGCGATGCTAACTGACAGCTGTGATTAAGCCGCTCTGTGTGAGTCTGACCTCTCACACACTTCATGAGGCAGAGAATCACCTCCTACTGGGCTCAAACCATTGAAAACAAACCAGTACAGCATGGGTTTTTAACCATTAACAACCACTACAAACACAACGTTTACATCACTGCTAAAAAATATCTGTAGTTTAGCAGAAAAACTAGTGTCAGAATATGTGAAACGAGTCAAACCCTCAGTAAACCAGTCCTAACCAGTTCTAACTTGGTTAAATAAATTTGTCTCCCATCAGTCGATCACAAATATTATTCTAACAAAGTCGTTTTCTTTTGTTTGAGTCATTTTGTGTATTTTTTGTTTGAATCAGAATCCGTTTTTATTACCAAGTAAGTTTTTAGACAAAACAAGGAATTTGATTTGGTGTAAAAAACCAAAAACAAACCAGAAACAGTATAATATTAATATTAATAATAATAATAAATATGAACTTCTAGTTCTTTTAAAGGATTTTTTTTTCTTTTTGTCGTTTTATTGACACTTTGTTGTGAATTTACTCTAAACTGGTCAAATCAATCACAATCACTCTCAAACCCATGATAAACCAGTCCTAACCAGTTTAAATACTCACTACAGTAAAACTAGTGTATATTTTTTGTTGATTTATTTATTTATTCATGTGTTTAAATTACTAACAGCCTAACGGAGTCCGAACATCTGAAACCAGTTTAAATTAATCTTATTACATCCCATCACACATAAAAACCAACTTAGAACAAGATTCCAAACCAGTTGGATAAACGTATTAAAATATGTTTTTTTATTTCAAACTCAGCATGTGACTTATGATCATATACGTCAGGTTTTAAACCAGCAGCTTTACATAGCCAGAAAAATATTAAACGTGAATTATTTGTAGGTTAATCTTCAGGTGAATTTGATAAAATTGTGGAAAGCGATGCAGATTTCACAGAAATAAAAAAAAACTGAAGAAAAACGCTGAGCGGTTCCCTTCACGGCGTGTGAGCAGCTCAGTGGTTTCCATACAATGCGTTAGGGGTGCGTCATGCGTCATCCATAATTTGGATGATTGACCTGGATTTGAGCAAAGTGATAATTATCCAACATCTAAACTTTCATGTTCTCGCTCAGTGACGTCAGCTCAGATGCTTTAATGAGCCGCCGGTTCACCTCCTGCTCCATGGGAACCTTTGTATGACCCACCACTACAGAGTGTGTACCTGCAGGTACCTGTGTGTGTGTGTGTGTGTGTGTGTGTGTGTTTATTACAGTTTTTGGAAGTGAAACTAATGTAAAAATATCCAAAACATATGTAAAAAGAACATTTAAAGATGATGTAAAATGAAAACAAATTGAAAAATGGAGTCAAACAGTTAAGGATCATAAATGGATACAAATGGATCTAAAACACTCAACTCGCATAAAATAATGCAAAACTAGCATAAAGAGATACAAAACTAGAATGGAGACATTGAAAACTAATGAACTAAATAAACTATAAACTATGTAGAAATTCTCAGACAAGTCAAAACCAGAAGAAAAATGACAGAAAACAAGAAGAAAGAAAAACTTAGTTTAAAATAAACAAACAATCCAAACATAACACTATCAAATATATAAAAGAAAGAAAAAAATGGACAAACTATCTACATATGGAGGTAGATTATTATTTAATAAAAAACTTTTCAATCAAAGAACGTTTACTTCAATCAAAAATAAATATTTTCAATCAAAGAAAAAAAGTTTTCCAATGTATAAACATATTTGAGACCAAAAATAATTGCATTTCAACACTTTTCTTTGATTGAAAACAGTTTTTGTTGTTATTGAAGTCTGTATTTGGGCCATAATATGGGTATTCTTTATTATTCAATCAGAAAATAAAAAAATTCAATCAAAAAAAAAAGTGTTTGAATGCAAAAAAATTACAGCCCCAAAAAAATTGCATTTGAAAACTTTTTTTCTTTGATTGAAGTGAAAAAGTTTTGAAGCTCTTTTTTATTAATCATTGTCATTATTCATTCATTCATTTTATATAATTGTCATTATTTAATCTATTTAAAAAGTTTATATTGTCATTTATTTAGAATGTTTTATTATTTATTTTTTTTTTCATTGTCTTTTTTGTAATCACTGTAATTTCATGTATTAATGTATTTATGTATTAATGTCCAGCCTTCAGCAGCTCTATACTAATCCCAGTGAGTCTTCCTGGTTGATTTCATCTGAATCCTTTAATCTCGCCGTGTTTGTGGCGAGTTTGAAAAAACATCTTTAGAATTTTAGCTCAGATTTGTTTCTAAAGTCGGGATTGGAGGAAAATTATGTTTTTTTTTTTTAAATGCATTTAAAGACATCACTAAACTTTTCTCACTGCAACAGTCGAAGGTTTAAAAAAACATTTATGATGTTGAATAATAAAGTGAATGTGATCATCAGAGCTAAAGATCTTTGAAAGTCCAACTTAATGAAGGCTTTTCTTCCTTTGTGCATCAGGACCTGGACTTGCATTGACCTCTGTGGGATTAGTGCGATGTAGAAATGCAGGCACTGAGACCACCATTAGAGCGTTATTATTGTCCCCTCGGTGACATCATATCGTTTGTCCGCAGGATTACAGACACACAAAGGTCAGGCTAATCTTTGGGAATCACCTCCGGCTCTACACTGATCTCCGTTTCAACAAACAGCCACCGATCTCAGCCCCGGCTTAAAGGTTCAAGTCTCCGTCGGCCTTTGTCAACGACTCTGAGAGGCTTTCTGCTCGCCCCAGGGTGCGCTGCAGCCGCCAGCGGCCAAACGTATTTCAATTAGGCTACAACGACTTAAACTAGCCTAAAGCAACTTAAAGCTAGCCCGGAACAACTGAAACACACAACAGTTAAAGACTAGCATAAAACTAGCCTAAAACTAGCCTAAAACAACTTAAAGCTAGCCCGGAACAAATGAAACACACAACAGTTAAAGACTAGCATAAAACTAGCCTAAAACTAGCCTAAAACAACTTAAAGCTAGCCCTGAACAAATGAAACACACAACAGTTAAAGACTAGCATAAAACTAGCCTAAAACAACTTAAAGCTAGCCCTGAACAAATGAAACACACAACAGTTAAAGACTAGCATAAAACTAGCATAAAACTAGCCTAAAACAACTTAAAGCTAGCCCTGAACAAATGAAACACACAACAGTTAAAGACTAGCATAAAACTAGCATAAAACTAGCCTAAAACAACTTAAAGCTAGCCCTGAACAAATGAAACACACAACAGTTAAAAACTAGCATAAAACAAGTCTAAAGCTCAAACATGCTATTGAATCAAATCAGAATCATAATCAACTTTATTGACCAAGTAATGTATTGAATACACACAAGTAATTTGTTTTGGTGACCTGTGCTCTCTCAGATAGTGTAACATTAAATAATAACAATCAACTAGAATAAAGAAAAATAAATAAAAAAGAAGTATAAACATAAATATAAAGAGTAGTTAGACTAATATGTGCAAACTAAATAAAATAAGATAATAATAATAATAGTAATAATAATAATAATAATGAAATGAAATAAAAATACAATAATAATAATAAGATAATAGTGCAGTAGTGCATTGATGAGTAGTGCAGGTGAACATGTAAATGAAAATATTATGTCCATGAACATTCACAGAGACAGATTGATCCAGGGTTGTTATGTTTAGTTCCAGGTTATTTTACAGTAATGGTTATTGAGACTAGTGTTATATTATTGTGTGCTAGCTTTGACAAAATAACTACATTTTTTTAGATGGAAATAAATTCACTTTTTCCTTTGTTATGTTCAAACTTTAAAACAAATCCAAACGAGGATTTTTAGAAGTCATTTTGTGTGTTTTTCTTGCACAGAAGTGAAACGCCACATCTTTGATTCCCGGCTGCGTTCAAGCCGTCAGCACCAGGCCAGTATGCAATTAGTGTCGGGGTCAAAGGTCAGGGCGGGACTTAAGCCTGAGACCCTCCGGTCCGTCAACGGAGCCGTGACTAAACCTCAGCCTGTGACAGATCGGAGCCAAAACACACACACACACACACACACACACACACACACACACACACACACACACTCACACACACACACACACACACACACACACACAACAGCTGGAACATCAGCACGGAGCAGGAAGTGGACTATTTATAATAAAACTGACTGTAGTTAGTGGCGTTCCACAGGGTTCTATAGTTGGACCAAACCTATTCATAATGTATAGAAACAATATTTGCAGCACGTTTAAATCTGTTAAAATCTGCTATTTTTGCTGATGACACCAATATATTTTGTTGTGACGACTGATAAAGGTTAGTAGAGACGGTGACAGTCAGACTAAAAACACTGAAACTATGGTTTGATGCTGACAAACTATCCTTAAATTTGAAAAAAACTAAATTTATGAATTTTAAAATAGCAACAAGTCAAGTAAACTTAAGGCTAAATGAGGTGAACATTGAACGAGTATATGAAAGTGAAGTTAACTGACAAAGTAAGATCTAAAATGTTAAGATATATTTGGGGTGTTGAACAAAGTAATGCCAGTTATCATAATCATAACTGATTTGTAATCTAACATGGATAATTGTAAACATCATTTTAATTGAAAAATGTAACTGAGCCCAACCCTGGTGGAAACAATCATCTACAACACAACCATGAAAAGTACATGTACTGTATATCTGTCTGTGGATATGGAATGTACCAGATTAATAGAAATACAGTGTGTGTGTGTGTGTGTGTGTGTGTGTGTGTGTGTGTGTGTGTGTGTGTGTGTGTGTGTACTTTTGGCATCAAATTGTTTGTGTATCAGAAGCAGGTTGGAAGATAGTGATGACTCAGCAATTATCTGTAGTTTTACTCAATGAAGGCGAGACTCAGACAAGTCGCAACATTTAGGAAACCTCCCCGAGTGTGGGTGTCTTTTCACAATAAAAGCCTTTAAGTTCAATTAGCTAATTAGCAGGGAGTTTTTTAACCAACAAAACCCTGAGAGTGTATGTGTGTGCGTGCGTGTGTGTGCGCGTGCGTGTGTGCGTGCGTGCGTGTGGCACTAAAAAGGTGATGATGATGATGACGATCTGTTTCTGATCAGAACATCAAATGATCTGTATTAAACGAGTCACATCAAAGGAGTCGTGAGTCACTCCAAAGGATCTACTGATTCTTTCCATCCCAGCGTTTGTCTAAAGCAGTGTTTCTCAAATGGGGGTACGTGTACCCTAGGGGTATGCAATGGCACTACAGAGGGTACTTAGAGGTACTTACATTCAGCAGTCAGATCAAATCTATCACAAAAACAGCCTTCTACCACCTAAAGAACATCTCCAGAGTGAAAGGTTTAATGGCTCAGAAAGATCAGGAGAAACTGGTCCATGCTTTTATCTCCAGCAGACTGGACTATTGTAATGGTCTTCTGACAGGAATCCCCCAAAAGAGCATCAAACATCTACAGCTGGTTCAGAACGCTGCAGCTCGGGTCTTAACCAGAACAAAGAGGTCAGAGCACATTACTCCAGTTTTAAAGTCTTTACACTGGCTCCCAGTCAGCCTCAGAATAGACTTTAAAGTTCTGCTGCTGGTGTATAAATCTGTGAATGGGTTTGGTCCAGAATACATCAGTGACATGTTGGTCAGGTATGAACCCAGCAGGTCTCTCAGATCTATGGACACAGGTCAGATAGTGGAGCCCAGAGCTCACAGTAAACATGGTGATGCTGCTTTTAGTTGTTATGCTGCAAAGAAGTGGAACAAACTGCCAGCAGAGCTGAAGTCAGCATCACATGTGAACATTTTTAAATCAAAGTTAAAGGCACTTTTTTTCTCTACTGCATATGATTGAGAGAGAGATTTTTTGTCATGTTGTTGATGTAATGATGATTTTACTGATGATTTTAATTGATTTTACTGATGATTTTAATTGTTCTTATTGATTTAAATGTTCTTATTGATTTTAAACAATTGAATGTTTTATCATGTAAAGCACATTGAGTTGCCTTGAGTATGAAATGCGCTATATAAATAAATTTGCCTTGCCTTGCCTTGCCTAGAGAGAGAGAGAGAGAGAGAGAGAGAGAGAGAGTGGAAAAGTAACAAATGAAAGCATTAAAATAAAGGGTTTTATAATGTTTATTATTAGTTCACAAGTTCTGATGAACTACGGGAACGCCCGTGGAACGTCTATGCGCCGAATAGCACGTACCACGTTCCCGAGAATTTAGTCAAATGACTCGGTTCCAGTGAGTAAAACAAATGAAACGTAAACTCGTACTCTATGTTGAATTGCCTTTGAATTGATATATCACACGACTGTGTTCCAATAACTTTTGAAATTACCAGAAAAGGGGGTGGACCCCCCGGGCCCCCATCCCACCCCCCTTTCAAAAATGTATCAAGACAATTGTCTTGATACATTGTATAAATTGATACAATTGTATAAAAACAATTTCAACCAAAAACTTAAAAAGTGTATCTGGAGAAAATTACCTACCCTAGCTTTAATTTAAATAATCTTTCATTAAAAATGTTTTCTGCTGTTGTTGACTAAACTGAGAACATAATCGAGTTTTATCAACATGTAAGAAACTAAGAGTAAATACACTGCAGTTTTATTTTTATTGAGTATGAATTTTGGAATTGGCATAATAAGAAAACAATGAGGATGCAGCACAAATGTGCTCTTTCTCTGAGGTGTGTGTGTGTGTGTGTGTGTGTGTGTGTGTGTTACCAGTTAAATGGTGAATTTAAGCTACTCTATAAATAGGTTCAAATATTTGTAAATCTGAAAAAGTCAGTGCTTCACCAGCCATGAACCTCACCACATGTCACTGTACTACACGTGGCTATGGAGGCGGAGTTTGAAGCACTCCTGGGCGTGCCCACAGCAGACTGACAGCCTCATCCTGGGCTAGACCCAACCTGGAGATGTGTTTACAGGATGAGACTCTGGAGCAGGTGGAAGCTCTCATCATATCATCATAACTCATGAACACGGAACCAAAATCTAAATCATCCAGTTAAGATGCATGTTATGTTGTTGGTTGATCAAATCTGAATTAAGGATATTTGATTTTTATACTGACACCATATTGTGGTCAGGGGGTTTGTGTTCCTCAGTGACCTTCAGAGCTTAGTCTTCAGGTGGGACAACCATGGACAGGTGTGAAGGTAGAGACCTGACTAAGGTCAATCATCTTCTCTAGGTTGGGGTTGGACACATACAGTAGCTAACAACTCAATTCACTGAAGAAACACAGTTACTGTAAACACAGGGAAAACAAAGCTGAGCATGAACAACCCCCTAAACATTTCTGACTGCCCCCCATATATGTCTGTCTACAACCAGCCCAGTGGGATGTCCTGTCCATGGAACGGCCACTGTGGATTTCTACGGTCAGTGAAGGCATCACAGTGACAATGTACCTGAACTTCCCGTGAGATTAAAGGCAAAGCTGAAATAAATACATATGTTTCTACAGTCAGCAATAAATGCACAATTATTGATTCATTTACACTAAACTTATACTACATTCATCACAAAGCAACAAAATACACAATACAGTAACAAAAATACGCAAGATAAATACACAATAACACGCCAAAAAAAAACAAGACAAACACAGAAAACAACAACAAAAATGGCTTTTAAAAAAATACAGAAAACTACAAAAACACACAAAACAAATACACAAAAACACAACACACCAAAAGGTCTCTGTAAAAAAGTATTAAAATCAGTTTTAAACTAACACACACACACACACACACACTCTGAAGGAGTCCTGAACCTTTACACGGTTGGGTTCTAATGGATGGGTTCTAATCCCATTAAGGAGGAAGGAGACGATTACTTTGCTCTGTTTCACTCCAGCGCTCAGATCTGACGCCTTCACCTGTGAACACACGCTAACGCACGCTAAGCGTTAACACACGCTGAGCAATAACACACGCTAACACGCGCTGAGTGCTAGCACACGCTAACACACGCTAAGCGCTAACATGCTGAGCGCTAGCATACGCTGAGCGCTAGCACACGCTAAGTGCTAGCACACGCTGAGCGCTAACACATGCTGAGTGCTAGCACACACTAACACACGCTAAGCGCTAACATGTTGAGCGCTAGCACACGCTGAGCGCTAGCACACGCTAAGCGCTAGCACACGCTGAGCGCTAGCACATGCTAACATACACTGAGCGCTAGCACACGCTGAGCACTAACACACGCTGAGTGCTAGCACACGCTAACACGTTGAGTACTAACCTAACCTAATTTTGTGTATTTTCTGTCTTATTGGAGTTGTTGAACTCTTAATGTTGTTGTTTATGCTTTTTCTACGCAGCAGCCGCTTCATATTCCTCCCAAACGTGTTGTGTATTTCCAGGTAAAGGTTTTTTCTTTGTTTTTGTTGACGTCTGGTGTGTATCATTGTAGTCATTTTGTGTGATTTTTGAGGTACTTCTTGTATTTTTTTAGGCTTGGTTTGTGCATTTCTTATCTTTTTGGAGTTGTTAAACTCCTTATGTTGTTTTTATTTATGTTGTTTCTTTCTGTGCAGTGTCCGCTTCATATTCCTCCCAAACGTGTTGTGTGTATTTTTGACACTGTGTGAATCAAAGTGTGAGTCGAAGGAAGCGGAAGCAGCGACACAGCTGGAGTTTAAGGAACCCTGCAGCTTATTGTTAGGATGACTGACAGCTACTGACACACACACACACACACACACACACACACAAGCCTGTCACACTCTCTCTCTCCAGGATTGATGAGTTCTCCCTCGTTAGCTCAATGCTAATTGAATTAGCTCACAGTCGTCATATTTCTCTCCCTGAGCGACTCATTCATCACCATGAACGACGGCTGAGCCTCCGCCACTAAAACCATTTCTTTCTTTCAGAACAAACATGAACCAAATCCTCCATAAAGGAACGTGAACCTCTGATGTTTGTGCAGAGGTCGTTTCATATTCTTTGAAGATGAATGTTGCTGATAAAGCGTCATCGATCTCGGGGGTTCAGTGGGGGGGTTCGTAGTTCAGGGGTTCAATGGGGGGGGGTAGGAATGCTTTGAGCGAGTGTATGATTGACCCGTTGCTGTTGCACGTGTCAGCGTCCACCATCTTGTTTCTGTCTCACCTGAAGGAGGGTCAACGGGAGCCTTTTATCCACTTCCTGCTTCTCGTGGCCTTTTTTCTGCACACGGGGTTAAACTGGGGCCCTTTTGTCCTACTTTCTGCTTTTAATTCACAACAAAAGCCTTTCACTGGAGCTCTGTCCGAGGTTGATGGGCGACACCCCTCACTCACTCACCCCTCCATCACTCCTGGGGCGTCACCTCACCCTATATCTGGAATCTAAAGCAGCCCATAATAAACAGAAACTGTGGGTTTACAACCAATAGTTTATATTTAAAAAACTACATGAAAACCCAAAACAAGCTCAGATCCTCCTTTGATTCAAAACACAGAACAGATCCTTTAAAGCAGCTGAGAGTCAAAACCAGTTCTCTGAAGCTGGATCAGTATATCCTGGATCAGTATATCCTGGATCAGTATATCCTGGATCAGTATATCCTGATATGTGTGCATTAGCTTTAGCTAACCAGACATTCTCTGTACTATGAAGCAGGATATAAACACATTCACTAACACAGGTGATTTCAGCCTGGCTACGTGCGCGCTCCAGTGACGAGGGCGGAGTTAACAGGAGACAAACTTACGACACTATTGATTAACAATTATTTAAAAATATGAAGAATTAAAATCTATAATTCTGACCAAAAACAAGAGAAAAAGCAGGAAGTAAAGAACACAGACAGGAAGTGATGTCACTGTTAATGATGATCAATATTAATCAATGGCATGATAAACAGACAGTTTCACTTTATTACAGCACACACATATGTTTCTGTTCAATGTATCACACACACACACACACACACACACACACACACACACACACACACACACACACACAACAATGGGCAGCTCATTTTACAAGAGATCTGATTTGTCAGGAGGCGGGGCTTTAGTACTGATCAGATCTGATCCACTTCATAACCTGGACCAGACCAGCCTAAGTTACCATGGTGATTTAGCCTTAGTTACCATGGTGATTTAGTCTAAGTTACCATGGTGATTTAGCCTTAGTTACCATGGTGATTTAGTCTAAGTTACCATGGTGATTTAGCTCGCTAAGAAGTTAGCCAGTGTTGTAGTACAGCATACATAGATTATATCCAGGAGGTTCAAGAGAGGAGGAAATCATCTACGTAGTACAGGTCTAGAGTGTAGACCTCAGATCAATACAGAAACCAGTAAACACGATACCCAGTGAGTCTAAAAGCAGCTTTAAAATGAGTGGTTTCAGTGGCTCTGACACTGTGTGATGGCTTTATAAACGTGGTCTGACATCAGATCCATCATCCTCTCTCTAATCCAATCAGAACGCAGCAGAGCGTCCATCATTAAAAAGCCTTTGATCTAAACACCTCCAACACAGACATACACACTATAGATCTGCTCCTGTCTATTGATCCTTATCCTGAACTCCTAGTCTTCATCCAGTCGTGTCCACGCCAGTGCACGTGGTGTGGTTATGCTCGTGCACGTGATGGTGCGTTCGCTGCCATCCATCAGTGTCAGTAAATCAGGGTTTTTTACTTTCTCATTAAGTCGTCTTTTATTCTTTCACTGAACTTCCTTCCTCCGTCCCCCCCCACACACACACACACACACACACCCAGCAGGGATGCAGGGATTAGGGGGCGTTGTGCCCCCTCATTGTTCCTGGTGTTTTCCTGCAGCTCATCCCATCAGGTCATGTCAGTCTGAGCTCAAACATCCCATTAAAGGTATTGATCACACATCAAAGAGCTGCTGCTGATTGGCAGCTCCAGCACCGACACAAAACGTACCACAGAAGAAGAGTGTGGGGCGCCCAATGTAAAAACTCACTATTTCATAGCCGACATATTCTCAACATTTAGATCATTTTCTCTCACAGAAATTCATGTAAAACAGCATGTTCTATATCACTGTAAAGATGTGTACACATGAAAAATAAATGTTAAATCTCAATGTTTAATGTAAATCTAAATGTAAATGTAAAATCTAAATCTAATTGTTAAAGCAAAACATTGTCATGTGAGTGAAGACATGGAGAACTAGAGCATAGAGAACATCTATGATCTATAATCAGTGTGTTTACATGCAGAGAAGCTGAACTTCAGTGAGGATGACGAGTCAGCGAAGTGTGTGAGGAATGTGTGTGTGTGTGTGTGTGTGTGTGTGTGTGTGTGTGTGTGTGTGTGTGTGTGTGTGTGTGTGTGTGTGTGTGTGTGTGTGTAGCTGTCTGAGGTGTGTGTGTGTGTGTGTGTGTGTGTGCGTGTGTAGCTGTCTGAGGTGTGTGTGTGTGTGTGTGTGTGTGTGTGTGTGTGTGTGTGTGTGTGTGTGTAGCTGTCTGAGGTGTGTGTGTGTGTGTGTGTGTGTGCGTGTGTGTGTGTGTGTAGCTGTCTGAGGTGTGTGTGTGTGTGTGCGTGCGTGTGTGTGTGTGTGTGTAGCTGTCTGAGGTGTGTGTGTGTGTGTGCGTGTGTGTGTGTGTGTGTAGCTGTCTGAGGTGTGTGTGTGTGTGTGTGTGTGTGTGTGTGTGTGTGTGTAGCTGTCTGAGGTGTGTGTGTGTGTGTGTGTGTGTGTGTGTGTGTGTGTGTGTGTGTGTGAGAGCTACAGACTGTGTTTGTGTTTTCCTACACAGGACAGGTGTAATTATAACACACACACACACACACACACACACACACACACACACACGTTGTGTTGATGTGTGTGATAAAGATCAAACAGAGGAAGCTTCTAGACAGTGAATGAAACCAACCACAGCTGTAACTCACATAAAAACCACCACAAAGTCTCTGCACAGACATATTTCTACAGACTGAAGGCTGACCCCCCCCCCCCCCACTCCTCTAACCCCTCCTGGGCAGATCGTCGCCATCCAAACTAAAGATCCCTCAGTGTTTACATTCATCTAAATATAAAAGATACATTAAACATCATCTTTGACTGCATCAGTCACAAAATAACATGATCACCAGTCGAACTGTAGCACCACAATTCTGCTCTTATTCCTTTAACTTTTACTTCTTTTAAAGTGTTTTTATTAATTTTATTTTTTATTGATTGCTTTGGTACTTCAGAGAGCAGACTGGTGACACTAGTCACAAGATAACATGATCACCAGTCAAAGCGTAACACCAAACTTCTCCAGGTGTTAAATGTGTTAAAAACAAGTGAAAAAGTAGCATGATTACTGATTGGATAAGAACACCAACTAATGTCTGTGTATGAGAAACAATTCACAAGATAGTATGATCACCAGTCAAACCATGACAACACAACGTTTGGTTTGATTTTCAGTTTAAGACTTTTTTAGAATCAGAAGTAGAGGAAGTGTAATCAAATACCGTCAAAATAAAAGCCTGCATTAGTGC
>NC_041058.1:702406-782406 GCF_900634775.1 Gouania willdenowi | reverse complement strand
CAGAATCATCTAATGAAGTCTGTGTCCACGTAAATCATTAATTAATTCAAACTTCACGCGTCTGTGCATACGTAGATACAGGTTTCATCATCTGACTGTAGATCAGTCCATCAGATATAAATATCTATGTTTCCTAAATGATGTCATCAGTAAATGAAGGACTGCATCAATGTCTAAATATTTTCTCTCCTGTCAGCGTCAGATCAGATCCACACAGTGACGTGTTCACACATCACCTTTTATTGGACAGCTCACTTTCTAAGTAATCTGATTGGTGAGGAGGCGGGACTTTAGCACTTGCTAAGATCCAAGCAGAACAAAACCTGCTCTCAACCAGGTTAGTCATTCAGCCTAAGTTACCATGGTGATTTAGCTCCGTAAGACGTTAGCGAGCTTCGTAGTCCAGCACACACAAGTTAGCGCGATAAGAGCTAATCTAGATTAATAACATACCACCTAAAAGAAACAACTACATAAATACAACACATGTCAGATAAATACGCAAAACATTGTGAAAAAAAAGGATCTGTGTTTGGTTTTTGTTTTGTTTCATTTTAAATCAGTAAAACTAAAATCACCAAACTGTTTATTTGGTTTTCAAACAGAATATCCAAAGAACAAACGATACACGGATTGTTAACCCAAGAAACTGTTTTAATACAAAATATTTTCTTCCATTTTGTGTTTTTGTTGTTTTGTGTTTTTCGTCGATTATTTTTCATGTCTTGGGAGTTTGTGGAGGAATTACTGTATGTGTATACTGTATATATTTTCCATTGTGTATATTTCTGTAATTTTCTGTTTTTTTAGTAATTTTGTGCGCACAATGAGGACCCACACTGAATAAGAGCACAGCAGCATGATGCTGCCACCACCATGCTCCATAGGGTGGTGTCACCAGGCAATGAGCAGATGGAAACGGTCAGTTATTGGTTGATGTTCTGGATGGTTCTCAGTAGAAGAAAAAAAATTATCTGTGATGTATTGCAATATTTGACTGCGCGATTATCGTATTGATCCAAAAAATGTCCAAATTGATTCTTTTAATCATGTTTTTTAACAAAAAATAAATAAATAATTGCACTAACATCTGCATAGCACGTAAACTCCCAGGTGTCAGTGAACACACCATCAGATCTACCGCTCCTCTATGCATTTTAGCTTTATTTTCATAAAACATATTGAGCACTTTGATCGATGTGGTTACTTAAAAAAAAAAAAAAAAAAACTGAACAGAATCAGTTGTAGAAGTAAAAGTTACATTTTTTTGAAAAATGTAATTTGACAGTTTGATAAAAAAAAAATATTAAAAAAATTGTAAAATGTTTATATTGATGCTTCAATTACAGTTAGTTACCATTTACTTGTTCTCACAAGTTTAAAAATTAAAGTTAAATTTGTAATTATTGATATAGTGATATTTCGTGATGTATATTGTATTGTTTAGTATTGGGATATATTGTATCGTCAGGTCTCAGTCACATCTGGGTTCTAGTCCCCTCTCTGACCCTGGGACTGATCTAAGGAGGGTCCTGGTCCACCTTTGGTCCCCGACCCACTGATGGAGACCACAGAGCTGCTCTCTGATCCTCAAACTGAGCTTCACTGATCCGCCCGAGGACAAACATGCAGAAGTCTGAAACTCCTGATGGACGTCCGTCTCTCACAGATAAGGAGGAGCTTTGATGTGAAGAAGCTCCAGGCAACATGAGAAACAAAGGAAGCTTTTAAAAGATTTACCCTCACTGATCTTATCTGTTTTATATCTATTTAACGCCGTATATTCTCTTCATCTTTGCACATTTATTCAAGTTTGCTTCATTTACATATCATTTATTTTCTAATTTATTATTAGATACTGATGTAAATGTATGCAGTGTCTGTCTTTTCTTTTTAGTTTATTGCACCACAAGGTCAATTTTAAAAATAGATAACATGAAAAAAAATCAAAAAAAAATAATTTAAAAAATAGACAATATGTAATTAGGACCCGAGCACAAAGGTGTGTGGGACCCTATTGTAGTGCACCTCGTTTTTATTATTGTTTTATTCACGGCCAAACAATCACATGTTTGAGGGCCTAAACATGTATGTACGCATATTAGGTGGAAAAATTGATATTTGGGGGGATTGCACATGTGAATGGTAAACTGACTCAATAGCGCCCCCTTGAAAATTGTGTTTGCTCCTAGCTGGCACTGATGACATCATCACTGTGGAATTTCTGCAAAGTGTACTGATAAGTATTACTTCAGTACACTGAGGATTTCCCTGATCTGTGTAAATACTGTTATTTACCACAACTAGGTTCTCACCATGAACCACAGCATGGTAGTTTTTAAGAGTTATGGTTAAACCCAACTGTCATTCATAGTCATAGCGCCACCTATTGGTAAAATGAAATCATAGACATTATATTTACACAGAACATTGCAGGAAAGTTTGTAAAATAATGATCAGCTACGTCTCAACACTTTAACATTTCTGCCACATGCCGACATGAAACACACCTTAACGTGTGCCACGTTCCGACGTGTGTGGTTACGAGAGCCCGTTCAACGCTGCTTGCAGCTTTAATTTTATTTTGTCATTTTTTAGTCATTTCACAATAAGTAATTTACTGATAAATTTACATACAACATCCAACACATTTTGTAGCTTTAACCAAAACATTCAAGCAAATTTCAAATAATAAAGTTGTGGTTTATACATAACTTTGTTTTTTTTACAGTGTATAAATATGTTATGTGTATTTAAGTTTTTCTATTTTTTTCTTTTGAATCATATTCAGCTTTTTTATTTAACCACTTCAACTCAAATAGTTACTAAACCAAAAGAGTTTTTACATTGCATGTACTTTTAAGTTATGTATTAAATTATTTGAAAAATATATATTATATTTTAGTCTTAATTTTAGAATATTTTAAATGATTCTCAACAACTTAAAATGACACATTAATACATTTATTGACTCAGTTAATTCCTACAAGCTTAAAATCCTTGGGGCTGTTTTTGTTTTGTTTTTTAAGCGCTCGTGCGCTGCTGACGCACGCACGCACGCACGCACCACTTTGTGAATGAACGAGCCTCTGTAGCTCGGTGACGTCACAGGTGAAGGTGGGTCGGGAGGCGCGCGGTGCTCCATAAAAGCGCAACGCAGGCTTTGGAGGAGGAGGAGAACGGGACACACTCAGCTGTGTGTGCGAGAGAAAGAGCAAAAGGTAAGGGCGCGTGCGTGTGTGCGCATGAGAGGGAGAGTGTGTGTTTGTTTAATGTGGAAAAAAAAGAGTTTTTCAGTGATTTTGTGCGTTTAGAGCCCGTCAGACCTGATTTACTGCCTCATGATGGACAAGTAGCTGCACGCACTAAACTACTGTTAGCACACACACACACACACACACACACACACACACACACACACACACACACACACACACACACACACACACACACACACACACAGTTCATCCTCATCCTCAAAAAGCTTCGATTCTTCGACAGAAAACTCGGAACATGTGTTTTATTCTGTTAAAAAGTTTAAATCCTGCAGGAAAAATAAGCCGACAGGTAAAGTTTGATTCAGAGCATCATCTACATCCTCACTTTCAATCACTAGCTTCACGTTTCTGCAGAAAAAATGTTGGAAAATGTAGATTTAAACACAAAGATTTGAAAGCACAACTGCAGTTTAAAGTGACAACATGAACAGAAAGTCATTCGTTTTCTTCTGTGGTTTGTCTGTTTGATTAAGTTTGGTTTTGACTCTAACTCTGATTTATGATGATCACATGCAGTAATATGTAATGTATTACAGTTAAAAAGATGTTTAAAGCAAAGTCTGACAGAAAGTTAGTTTCTACAAAAAAAGTGTGAAAATCAGTGATTCAATGAAGAAACCTGAGCAACATCTGCAACTCAAATCTCAGAAAGTTTGTGAAAAGTGTTGGAAAAGTGCAGATTTAACATGATAACGTTTAAAGTGACATAAAGTGTGAGTAAAAAGCAGATAGAGGACAGAAAAGGATGTGTTTGTGAATCAGACTCTTTGTGCTGAACAAACGGACTTAAACAACTAAAACTAATCCAGTTATTCATTTCTCACACCAAGAAAAAGACTAAAAAGTTCTAGTTTGTGATGATAAAGAGCTTTAAAAGGCATTCATGTTATAAAGATGCACAAAATGTATAAAATAAATGTGATAAATGTAATTATGGGGAAAAATATTGGACATGTTAAAATACCTTAAACTCACTTATTTTAACTTCTCACACATGATTAAACCTCATGTAGATTTAAATCTGACTTATTTTTAAAGTTATAAACTTTTAAATAAATGGTAAAAAGAAGCAAATTGTGAATAAAAGTGAATTTAAAGAGAGTTTAAGCATTAATTTTTACTTTCGTCTCTTTGTTTTATAAATAAACCATATGAACAAACTGGAAAATATTTGAAACTGTGTCTAAAAGTGAAATTTGTTCAACTTTCAAATTTCATAAAACTACGTTTTTTGGACGGGACATCTTTCCTTCCTTAATTTCATCCATAGACTGAAATGATAAAAGCTGCATAAAGTTTAATGAGTATTATTAACAAAAAGAACGAGTTTAAACCTTTGAATGTAAAAACATCTGAAAGAGTTCAAACGAAGATGAAACTTTAGATTTCACTCAAACTTTGTTTTTTGTTTTTTAAAGTTTAATATTTGAAGGTGTTTTATTGTCACTAAATCATTTTATAAATTACAATATTTCTCCAAAACCAAAACATCCCATTAAATAATAATAATAATAATAATAATAATAATAATAATAATAATAATAATAATAATAATAATAATAATAATAATAATAATCCAGTGAAAACGACAAAAAGTCTTTAAAACTACAAATATTTTAAAAACTACAAAAAGTTCTAGAAAGTGTCTTTTTTGGCACATTTTTAGCTGGTTATTCGGAGGCTTTTCAAATCCATATCAGCTCGATCCCCTCCTTAGCAATATTGCAGATTTGTGCTCGTATCGTTTGTTTTAAGGTCAAATATTTGATTTTTTCCCAATACTTTGATTGTAAATTGTTTCTGCTTTAAGAATAGTTGAACCTTTACTTTTGTACTCCGTGCACGGCTCTGACTCTCTCCTCTCCTCTCACTCTCAGACAGAGGAAAAAGCTGAATATTCCCAGAGAAGGGACGGACGGAGACGTTTTACGCACGGATTTACGCACGGACGGCCTCACGCTCTGTGGCTCGGCGGGCGGAGATGTTCCTGTCGGCCCAGTTCGGGCTCGTGTCGGCCCTGTTCTCAGCACTCATCTCCGTGCTGTGCGCGCTCCTGCTGCTCGCGCTCACCCGCCAGCTGTGGAGCCTCCGCTGGAGCCTGACGCGGGACAAAGAGAGCAGTCTGCCGCTGCCCAAAGGTTCCATGGGCTGGCCGCTACTCGGGGAGACGTTCCACTGGCTCCTTCAGGTAAGAAACATCTGGATTCCTCACACAAACTGCCCGAAGTCCTGTTGGAACGCGCATGTCATCCCCGCACGGAGCAGTGGAGTTTGCTTTGTGCTTTTTCGTGCGTAAAAGTCGTGATTTCACTCACTTGGTGCAGTTCTGGAGATCATTTATTCAGATTTAATGGTTTATTAGAATTTTAACATTTCATAATCTAAAGGATGAAATAAATAAGCAGCTGATTTCAGATTCAGATGCAGCAGTTTGTGCGTAAAAGTTGTAACGCGCTCACTGAGCTTTGGTGATATTTGGTGTTTTACGTTCATTCCATGTTTGGCAGAAGAATATTTCAGAGTCAGGGGTTTATTTTGTTGTTTTTCTCACTTTATGACTTCATAATCTGAAGCATTAAAAAATTCAAAGTTGATTTAGTGATTTTTTTTATGCATAAAAGTAGAATTTCCTCTTACATTGGATTCTGTTCTTATTCATGTTCAGAGGTTTGTTTTGTTTTGTTTTATCACGATGTGTAGCGTCATCATTTCAAACCAAGAATTATATAATCATCATATGACTGCGTCTCTCCGCCTGTTTGTGAAGCATTTTGTGCCAAAAACATCCACATGATTGATTTGTTTCATTTGTAAACGTCATCACTAATTAGTGGATTGGACAATCATTACTTTTCTGCTGAAGATATCAAGTTCACAGCTTCAGATTTATCAGAAATAAACGGTTTGGTACAATAGTACCAAACATTTAATTATTTTTTGTTTCGTAATCTGTCAGAAATCCTTCAGGGTTTGTTTTTAAAGTCGTTTGATGAAGCCGCAGTTTGAACTCGTGCCATCGTGCCACGTTACAGAGCGCGCAGTGGTGCGTAAAGCTGTGGATGTTGAGCGGATCTGATGTGAAAGGAGGAAGAAGCTGAGCTCACGTTATCGCCGTGACGCGCGAGGAGGAGGTGGAGGAGGAGGTGGAGGAGGAGGTGGAGGTGGCGCAGATTCTTGGAGACAAGTGCGGACTTGACGCTCAGTGCGTGAAAACAGACGTTTTTCCTGCGACCCTCCCGCCCCCACCTCATCCAGAACACGCGACGTGCTATTCAACGCTGAGACGTTCCGCGGACCCAGCTGTAATTAATCAGAACTTGTTAATCCTGAACTGATTTTAAAGAACAACTGTGACAAAAATGATCAAAAACATGTCCACATTTAACACCTAATGCAGGGGTCTGCAACCTGCGGCTCTGGAGCCTAATGTGGCTCTTTGACTCTTTTGCAATGGCTCCCTATAGCTTTAAAAAACTATTGAAACAAGTAGTTGTTTTTATTTTTTATTTATTTATTTTTTTTTACAGACGCTATTAATGATTTATGACAAATAAAATCAAATAAAATAAAGAAATAACAATTTATTAACCTAAAATAAATCACGTTGTACAATGACTCAGCACATTCCTACAACATCTACAGACCATCAACTTTCCTCCACCTGTGACTAACCTTAAGTTTTAAATCCCTGGTAAGAAACTAAACCAACAAAAACACTATTTCTGGAAGAAAATACAGATTTTAATTGTGTGGGAACAGATTCATTTAACCACCAATGTACAGGTTAAATATGTATGTTTTATGTGTGGCAACAAATGAGTAATTAGCATGTGTTGATCACATGATCATGTGTTATTATATTCATGTTACTTTTTATAGACTTTCATATAAAAAAATGTTCTTTATAAACATTGTGTTCATGTAAACTGAGATGTGTAAGAATTTGAAGATGCAAGAAGACATTTACATGATCGACATAAATAACTAAATCAAATTAAATTAAATCAAACATTATTCTATATAACTGTATATAATGTAATCCACTGTATTGTCTTCATAGAGAAGGTATTTATGGCTCCAGGAGGACTTTAATCCAGGTGAGATGAGGTTCAATGGTAAAGGTTGCAGACCCCTGATGAATAGATCATTATTTTATTTATTTTTAAAATAAGAACTTCAAATTATTTGTTATAAAAGACATTTTCTCTTTCTTCAAGAATTGATTTTTGATCATATTTGTTTTACTGAGTAGCCTGATTTTAAGCTTCATTGTATTTGAGAAAGTGAAAGTATAAAATACAGTTGGTAAGGATTGTGTGTTGTTTTAGTTTAAAAAAACCATCATTAAAAAGTATTAACAATACATTTCTAATCAGTGTTTTTATTTTTTATTTTAATTAATTAGTAAATATTACAAACCACTCCACATGGAGCCCCGACCCCAAGGTTGAAAAACACTCCTTATGGAGCAGGAATAATTAATAATAATTAATATTAAGTGAGAAATGAACACGTTTGTCTGAAACATCAGTGGTTCTCACACATGTTTGGCTCTAGTCCCTTTATCTCTAGATCATAATGATGGAATGAATAAGTGATAAAACACATTTGAAATAATCTCATTTTATAAATAAGTGAATGACAGTATTTAGTGCTTCCTGAATACATTTATGTTTATATTTTTGATCGTTTCCAGTAATCTTTGTATTTTCAGTTCATGTTCTAATCAAGATCATTTCTACCATCATTGTGTGTGTTATTGTGTGTTGATATGGTTTAAATTATCCTGTGTGTGTGTGTTTGGTGTCGTTTAGTACGTTTTGTAGTGATCTTGTGTGTTTTGATCTCATTTAGTGTGTCTCCATTTGTCGTTTTGTGTTTTTTCTCTCTTATTTTGTGTGTTTTTGTTGTCATTGTGTGAGTTGCTGGTAATATTCAGTGTGATTATCATTTTTAACTAAAAATAAACATTAGAAAACCTCATATTTTTAATGCTTTCATTTGTTAATTTTCTTCTCTCTATTGTGGTACACGTACCCCACTTTGGGAACCCATTGTCTACAGGACTGCACTCGCTCAGAGGCATTAATGTTATGGTTCAACTGGTCGTCGTGTTATCATGTGACATGCTATAAACCTTCCATTTCTCCTCAGGGCTCTAACTTCCACATCTCTCGTCGTGAGCGCCATGGAAACGTGTTTAAAACTCACCTCTTGGGGAAGCCAGTGATCAGAGTGACGGGGGCCGAAAACATCCGAAAGATCCTCCTGGGGGAGCACAGCCTGGTGTCCACCCAGTGGCCCCAGAGCACACGCATCATCCTGGGGCCCAACACGCTCGTCAACTCCACCGGAGAACTGCACAAGAGGAAGAGGAAGGTGAGGAAGAACATGAGAACACATGAAACCAGGATTAAAAAAAACATAAAAAAGAGAAGAAGCAGCAAAAAACAAATCTGTGAAAATAAAGGAAATTGTTTAAAATACGTTCATGGAAAAAGTTAGAAAAGGGGTTTTCAACCTTGGGGTCGTAACCCATGTGGGGTCGCCTGGAAATAAAATGAGGTCTTCTGAAATGTCTCGTAACAATAAAACAAAATTACACATTAAATATATATAAAAAGTGATTTAATGTTTAATTGCAGCAGTGTCCTTAGAGCAGTGTTTTTCAACCTTGGGGTCATGACAAGAAAAAGGTTGAGAACCACAGGTTTACAAAGAGAACGTGTGAGAACAGGAGGGAAAAGAGACGAGTTAAGAAAATAAAAGTAAAAAAACACAAAACTTTAACTAATTCTGAACTCCCACTAAATAAAACAAACTCTCCAACAACAACAATAAATACAAAGAAAACTATTGACAAACATCAACAAACATCACTTCCTGCCCTCATTTTGTTAAACAAAGCTAAAGATTTGTGTTTGATCCCTTTATAATTCTTACAGTGTGTGTGTGTGTGTGTGTGTGTGTGTGTGTGTGTGTGTACGTGTGTGTTACAATGACATCAGATAATGACATCATTAAACACCAGAGAAGAAGAATAGAGGCCTTTATAATAGTCCTGATTAAAAATCTAAATAATAATAATCCAAAAAATCACAATAAAACTACTACTACTGTTACCTTCCACCCCTGGTTTTTTGTGATTTAGTAATATTTTGTGTGTTTTATGTTGTAGTTTTTAGTGCGTTTGTTGTGGTTCTGATCCTGATCCATAGTTCTCATTAATCTCTACGTGTCCGTTTTCTCAGATCCTAGCGAAGGTGTTCAGCCGCGGGGCCCTAGAGTCGTACCTGCCGCGTCTACAGGACGTGGTGAAGTCAGAGATCGCTAAGTGGTGCTCTGAGCTGGACGCGGTGGAGGTGTACGCCGCTGTGCGCTCGCTAACGTTCCGCATTGCCGTGAGCGTCCTGCTGGGCCTTCACCTGGAAGAGGAGCGACTCGTCTACCTCTCCGCCATCTTTGATCAGCTGATGAACAACCTGTTCTCACTGCCCATCGACGCCCCGCTCAGCGGCCTGAGAAAGGTTGGTCAGCATGTGGAGTTCCTCAGGGCTCCGCCCAAGACCCAGCTTTGTTTCTATAGAAACGTATTAAATAAAGTTTGCGTTTGACTAGAGTTTGTTTCATTGTTTTAATGCTGATGGGGAGAACACTAAGATGCTAACGCTATTACATACATCCTCTTAAATGTTTGATTCATGTCATGGATCAAACATTGAGGAAAAGGCCGACAAAAATGAGGGAATGTTTAAGAAACTTTTATAGTAATTGTCACGTGCAGGTGTAGGTGGAAACCCAAATGCAGCGATGAAGGCGGAGCTCAGGTGCATTAAACCATTATTTATTGTTCGTTTAAGCATCGTCGGACAAGCAGGGAATCAGCACACAGGTGGTGAGTCCAGGATGCAGAGGTTTCCACAAAACCAAAAACAACGGAGTGAGAAGAATGTCCAAAAGGAATTAGTGGCAGGAAACTGTGATAACATAGCAGTTAATTACAGCTAGTGACAAATCACCAAAACCTGAAAAGTTCCTAGTGATGATGTCCTCCTTCCTGTTCCTCTTCTCGTTCCTGTTCTACTTCCTGTTCTACTTCCTCTTCTTATTCTACTTCCTGTTGTCCTCCAGGGGATCAAAGCCCGTGAGATCCTTCACTCCAACATGGAGAAGATCATCCAGGAGAAGATGGAACGTCAGCAGCAAAACGACCACGAGTTTCACGACGCCTTCGACTACATGTTAGCAGGAGCTAAAGAGCACGAGCATGAGCTCAACCTGCAGGAGCTCAAGGTACCAGTAACGAATGAATAATGACTAACGAACGACGAAATAACCATCAACAAATCATAAACAAACTACAACTTCTAAGCTAACTACAAACGCTAAATAAATTACATGTACTGGTTATATTGGTTATAACAGTTTATAATGGTTATAATAGTTTACATTGGTTTATATTGGTTTATACTGGTTTATATTGGTTTATACTGGTTTATATTGGTTTATATTGGTTTATATTGGTTTATATTGGTTTATATTGGTTTATACTGGTTTATACTGGTTTATACTGGTTTATACTGGTTTATATTGGTTTATATTGGTTTATACTGGTTTATACTGGTTTATACTGGTTTATATTGGTTTATATTGGTTTATACTGGTTTATATTGGTTTATACTGGTTTATACTGGTTTATATTGGTTTATACTGGTTTATACTGGTTTATACTGGTTTATACTGGTTTATACTGGTTTATACTGGTTTATATTGGTTTATACTGGTTTATACTGGTTTATATTGGTTTATACTGGTTTATACTGATTTATATTGGTTTATATTGGTTTATACTGGTTTATACTGGTTTATATTGGTTTATATTGGTTTATACTGGTTTATATTGGTTTATACTGGTTTATACTGGTTTATATTGGTTTATACTGGTTTATATTGGTGTATATTGGTTTATATTGGTTTATATTGGTTTATATTGGTGTATATTGGTTTATATTGGTTTATATTGGTGTATATTGGTTTATATTGGTTTATATTGGTTTATACTTGTTTATACTGGTTTATACTAGTTTATATTTGTTTATACTGGTTTGTATTGGTTTATACTGGTTTATACTGGTTTATATTGGTTTATACTGGTTTATATTGGTTTATACTTGTTTATATTGGTTTATACTGGTTTATACTGGTTTATACTGGTTTATACTGGTTTATATTGGTTTATACTGGTTTATATTGGTTTATATTGGTTTATACTTGTTTATACTGGTTTATATTGGTTTATACTGGTTTATACTGGTTTATACTGGTTTATACTGGTTTATACTGGTTTATACTGGTTTATATTGGTTTATATTGGTTTATACTGGTTTATATTGGTTTATATTGGTTTATACTGGTTTATATTGGTTTATACTGGTTTATACTGGTTTATACTGGTTTATATTGGTTTATACTTGTTTATACTGGTTTATATTGGTTTATACTGGTTTATACTGGTTTATATTGGTTTATACTGGTTTATACTGGTTTATATTGGTTTATACTGGTTTATACTGGTTTATACTGGTTTATATTGGTTTATATTGGTTTATATTGGTTTATATTGGTTTATACTGGTTTATACTGGTTTATACTGATGAGGTTGATAAACAGCACCCAGTAACCCTCAGCTCTGTTTGTATTTCATGTAAATCTGATTAACTGACTGACGGTGATAAACCTGTGGCTTTGGCCCCCATCAGGAGACGGCGGTGGAGCTGATCTTTGCGGCTCACTCCACCACAGCGAGCTCTTCCACGTCGCTGGTTCTGCAGCTGCTGCGTCACCCGGAGGTGGTAGAGCGGGCGAGGGCGGAGCTAGAGGCAGAGGACCTGGGCTTGGAGTGTGACGTAGAACGCACACGCACACACACCAAGGAGGAGGAGTCGACCCGCCTCCTGGACCAGACACGCCCCCACATCCCCACCCTCAGCCTCAACAAGCTGAGCCGCCTGAGGTACCTGGACTGTGTGATCAGAGAGGTGCTGCGGTATCTGCCGCCCGTGTCCGGAGGTTACCGCACCGTCCTGCAGACCTTCGAACTGGACGTGAGTCTGTTTCTCATGTTCTCATGTTTCACTTTAAACACCATCTAAAAAATATGGGGAAAAAACATTTGAAAACATAATAAAAATAATTTCAAATGTTTAAAAAATATAAATCCTCTTTTTTTAAAAGCCTGTGTATTAGTATTTGATTAATATTATTATTTTAATATTTAATCATCTATTCTTGTGTGTCACCAGAACAAAAACACACAACACAACTGTGAGAACAAAAACACAAAAAAACACACACAAATTCATAAAAATAAACAAAATGACAACAGAAACACACAAAATGATGGCAAAAATATACAAAATGAGAGAAAAATATACAAAATATACCAAGAAATCACAAGCAACAACAAAAAATACAAAAAATAACAACAAAAAACACAGAATGACAGTAAGATATGCAAGATGATGACAAAATAACAACACACAAAATGACAGAAGAATACACAAAAGGATGGCAGCAAAAATATACAAAATGAGAAAAAAAGTTTAGAAAATGATACCGAGAACAGACTACAAAGAAAATTTACAAAATACTGTAACAACAAAAACACACAAAATGACAAAAAAATAAACAAAATAACAATAAAAATACACAAAATGAAAAACACACTGAACAACAATTGTTCAATATTCTGATATTATGACTGTTGATCATGTGATCCTTAGATCCCTTGTTGGTTAGCATGTTAGCATGTTGGCTGTGTGTTTGATGTGAGACGACCTTTCTCACCTCAGTGTGTCCTGGGAAAACGCCGAGTCATGCCCGTCCTTAGAAAGCCTCAACAAGTCCTCGCCGTGGCCCCAATTTAGTGATTCTGCTACGTTTAGAGGAGCCTCTCCATACGTCATTATGTGTGTTCATCCAAGTGAATCTCAGTGGAACCTCAGCTCTGCTCCACAATGGGTGATGATGGGTTCACCGTGAGAGGAAAGGGCCAGCGGACGCTGATGGGAAGGTCCCAACGAGACGTTTAGAAAGAAAAACTTTCAAATATTACTATTAAACATCACCAAAGATACTCAGACCAGGATTTGAACACACAAACTGACTCCAAAAACACACACACAATTACAGAAAAATATACAAAACAATGACAAAAACACACAGCAAGAGAAAAATATTTATCCAATTATACCAAAAACACACAAAACAACAACAAAAGCACACAAAATAACAACAAAACACAAAATGAGTGTAAATAATACTAAGAACACGCAAGCAACAACAAAGATAGACAAAATACAGACAAAAACACACAGAAAGACAACAAACATACTCAAAGTGGGAGAAATATATCCCCAATGACACCAAGAACACAAAAACACAGAAAGACAACAAAACACACAAGATGACGACTAAAATAACAAAAAATGTTGGTCATGTGACCCCCAGCTCGTTGGTCCATCTCTCATTGATGTGATGATGTCACTAATGCACATTAAACTCCTCCCCCCTCTCTCTCTCTCTCAGGGTTATCAGATCCCTAGAGGATGGAGTGTGATGTACAGCATCAGAGACACCCATGAGACGGCCGCAGTCTTTCAGAACCCCGAGAAGTTCGACCCCGACCGCTTTGGGTCGGAGCGCGAGGAGAGCCGGTGGTCACGGTTCAGCTACGTGCCATTTGGCGGTGGCGCGCGTAGCTGCGTGGGAAAGGAACTGGCTCAGGTCATCCTAAAAACTCTGGCCGTGGAGCTGATGGGGACGTGCACGTGGACGCTCGCCACCGAGAAGTACCCCGACATGCAGACTGTGCCCATCGTGCACCCTGTAAATGGACTGCACGTCAACTTCACCTACAGACGCCCACTTTAGAGACGTTATGGCCTCCGAGAACAGCTCCAGACCAGCAGGGGGCGGGGTTTTGTCTGAACCTCACTTCAAATTTCACTCAGGCGCTTATTTAAAAACACTTTTTACTTTAATAATATTTTTTATTATTTCATCTTACCGCCAAACAGTAAAGTAGTAGAAATGTCGCGACCTAGAGTTCAGTGTGACTAAAATAAATAAAAATACAGGTTAAATAAATGCTTGTGAGCCACTGAAGATGGGTTCACCACCCACTATTGGGTCCTGACACGCATATTGAAAACCTTTGCTCTAAAAACACTAAAAAAAAACATTTAAAGCGTAATTTTTGATCTCAGAAAGTTTTTTCTTCCCTTGTGTCTTTAGGTGTCGTATACTTGCGGCTAACGAGCTAACATAGCACATCCCTTATTTCAACACTAAATAGTACGGTTATTTAAAATCTGCAAAAAACTTCTGCCATGCACTCTAGTTATGTTACATAATACAAGTATAAAATGATTGAGTGTTTTTGGTTGTTTTTTGTATTTCGCATCGCTTTCACAAACTGCTGACTCAGCACATTTCCAAAACAGGACGAGTATTAGACAGTATCAGATAACGGAAAAAAAGTAAATATCCAACGTCCTTACTTTACACACAACACTGATCTATTTCATTAGAAATAATCAATATTCTGAGGCCAAAAAGAGTCAGAATAATACATTTTATAATAATATTATAGTTGTGGTTACTCATATCGATCTCTAACTACACGTATTAATATCATCTAATGAAAAACTCAACAGTGTTAGCAAACGAGCTAATGTTGCACATGCCCCTTGTTCAGAGTGTGAATAAAATAAATAAATGCTTGTGAGCCAATGAAGACGAGTTCACGACCCATTGTTGGGTCCCGACACACAAATTGAAAACCTTTGCTCTAAAAAGCTTAGTTTTCTGAACTCAGAAATTTTGACTTTCCTCCTTTCTATAGGTGTCGTATACCTGCGGCTAACAAGCTAACAAGCTAACGTAGCTCGTTCCTTATTTCAACACTAAAAACAGAACGGCTATTTAATTTTAAATGAGCGTAATTTCAAATTTAAATTGCTAGTGATGTTTTTAATACAAGTTAAAAAATTTTGGCAGGTTGTTGTTTTTTGTATTTTGCATAGTTTCCACAAATTGCTGACTCAGCACATTTCCAAAACAGTAAAGGTGTTGGACAGTATCAGATAACGGGAAAAAAGTAAATATAAATAATAAATATTGGATGTCCCTACTTTAGACATTTTAGTAATCTTAAAATCTGAAAGATAATTGGAAATAATCAACATTCTGAGGATCTACAAACTGCTGACTCAGGAATTTTAATCCCTTTAATAATATTATTGTAGTTGTGGTTACTCGTATGGATCTGTTACCACCCATATCATAATCAGATAATTAAAAACTAAAATTCAAAAGTGTCAAACATTATTAGCAAACAAGCTAATATTGCACATCCCCTTTTTTTGTTTTTTTGTTTTTTGTTTTTTAAAAACATCAAAAATGGTAAAAAAAATCAATGTTTTAAAAGCAATAATTACCTCTAACTACAAATTGCTGACTCAGCAATTTGTGGCCTTGTTTCCGAGGTTCAGTGAAAGGTTTTATTTAACGGGACGACTTCTGGAAGTGCCTGATTGTGTGTCCTCCTCTGAATGTTGTACATACTGTAACTGTAACACACTTGTGTATCAAATGAAGTAGCGTAATTATTATTAATATTATTATTATGACTAAGCTGTATTTAAAACACAGATGTTATATTTACTTTGATTTGTAACACGGTAGCGTCACTAACCTTAGAGAGTAATATTATTATTATTATTATTATTATTATTATTATTATTGTTGGTCTGATGCTGTGTGTGTGTGTGTGTGTGTGTGTGTGTGTGTGTGTGTGTGTGTGTGTGTGTGTGTGTGTGTGTGTGTGTGTGTGTGTGTGTGTGTGTGTGTGTGTGTGTGTGTGTAGTAAAGCTGCTGGAAGGAGAGGAAGAAGCACTTTTTCCAATTTAAGGAGTGTGTAAATATATATCTGTGATGTTGATGTAACTGCTGTTCAGTGCATGACCGAGTAAAACTACACCATGAAGCTCTTTGTGTGTGTGTGTGTGTGTGTGTGTGTGTGTGTGTGTGTGTGTGTGTGTGTGTGTGTGTGTGTGTGTGTGTGTGTGTGTGTGTGTGTTTGCTTCATTACAAATATCAGAAAATTGGTGATAGTCTTTCTTGCATTATAAATAGACGAGTACAAATATGTATTCATATTGACAATAACAGAAGTTCCACAGTGTGGATGGGAAAATGAATGGGACATACAGTATATATATCTATATATTTTCTTTTGGCTGCCAGAACATCACCAAAATGTTATCAGCTGTTCATTGGCCCATTATCCACATTTCCTGAAAATCATCAAAATCCCTTCATAACTTTTCAAGTTATCGTGTACAGACAGACAGCATCACACTGCATTAGCTTAGCATTAGCATAGAATAGAATAGAACACTAATGATGAAGTCACTGTTGATGACATCATCAATTTGAACATTCTTGGAACTCTGATGACATCACTTTTGATGACATCATCAGTGTTCTAAAACAGGAGTTCCACAGTGTGGACTGGGCATTTCAAATTGGTATTGAAATTACCAAATTACTTCAAAATTACTGTTGCACACACTCAAGGTATTGGGAAGCCGTTGACAACATTTCATGTCGATCAGACACTGTGTCAGAGAGATATTCGCTAAGCAAACACACGCACACACGCAGACATTTCTTGTTTTATAGATTGTTCCAATATTGACACTTTGAACCCTCTTTACTACTTTTTATCTCTGTTTTTATCTACTCTAATTTGCAACTTTTAACCAATTTCTGTGGTTTTTAAAATCCCATTTCACCACCTTTTCCACCATTTTTGGTCACTTTGAACCCAAGTTTAGTTACTCTCTAAAAATAGAAACTCGCATATTGAAACTGTCAAATTACACAAAAACCTCCGTGAACATGAGTAGAGCAGCAGTGGGAAAATACATGAAAACACTGCTGTCTATTAAACACAAAATATCCTGTTTATCATCTTTCAGGGCTTCTGTGTCTGTTTCATATTCCTCATATTGCTTATTTTTCTGTTTGTTGTCATAGTTATTGTATTGTTTTGGTGTTTTCGTCATTTATTTTGGTTGTTTTTGTTCTTCTATGTCTTTTTGATTTCATTCTTTTTGTGTGTGTGTGTGTGTGTGTGTAATTCATTATTTGGTCCGTCTTTAGTTGTCGTATTTACTTGTTTGTGTTTCACTACCACATGAAAGATAATAAATGGTTGTGATGAAGATTTGGTCAAAAATGTAAGAAAATTGCAATGATTGGATAAAGTTCCTGATGGAGCCTCACAGAGAGGACAGAGAGCCTCGTGTTGCTCTAGAACCAGGAAATGTCTAACACTGACCTGAAGTAACTCCAGGAACGAGCCTGAGGTCACCTGTGAGTTCACCTGTGAGGTCACCTGTGAGGTCACCTGTGAGGTCACCTGTGAGGTCAGGGGGCTCCTGCGGCCTTGTTGGCAGGAGAGAATGTGGCTGACCACTAATGGTGGCCTAATTAAGCGTGCCGCGGAGCCCTGTGGCTCATTATATGACCGAGGCTCAGTCACTGTGAACTTGGCGACGTTTTGAACCGGAGTTCACCGCGATGCCACCAGCGCTGACAGCAGCACGGGTCAGAGAGCGGTCAGCCCTGGGCCCGAAGCCTGGGAACCAGTACAGAGCAATGCCACTGCTGAGCGTGCATATTACACAACAATTAACTGTAACTGTTAAATAACCACAGGAAGGAAGTGACAACAGCAGGTCACGACCTATGTCACAGACGTATACAGTATAGATCTGTTCCTAAATGTAGAAACATGATGCCACAATAAAAGATGAAAAACTTCTCCTCCATATCATTCAGGTTTTTTTCTGACTGTAGTCTGTGTAGCAACTCCCACATGTTTAAGTTAGCTTAGCATGTAGCAATCAGTACAACATGTTTAGCTTTGCTTAGCATGTAGCAACTAGTGCAACATGTTTTGTTAACTTAGCGTGAAGCAACCATTGCAACACGTTTGGGTAAGCTTAGCATGTAGCTATCAGTCCTACATGTTTAAGTTAGCTTAGCATGTAGCAAACAGTCCTACATGTTTAAGTTAGCTTAGCATGTAGCAACCAGTAATACATGTTTGGGTTAGCTTAGCATGTAGCAACCAGTGCAACATGTATTTGTTAGCTCAGCGTGTAGCAACCAATGCAACATGTTTGGTTCGCTTAGCATGTAGCATCCAGTCCCACACATTTGGGTGAGCTTAGCATGTAGCAACCAGTGCAACATATTTAGGTTAGCTTAGCATGTAGCAACCAGTGCAACATGTTTTTGTTAGCTTAGCGTGTAGTAACCATTGCAACATGTTTGGGTTAGCTTAGCATGTAGAAACCAGTGCAACATGTTTTTGTTAGCTTAGCATGTAGCATATATTGCAACATGTTTGGTTAGCTTAGCATGTAGCATCCAGTCCCACACGTTTGGGTTAGCTTAGCATGTAGCAATCAGTCTCACATGTTTGGGTTAGCTTAGAATATAACATCCAGTCCCACATGTTTGGGTTAGCTTAGCATATAGCATCCAGTCCCGCATGTTTGAGTTAGCTTAGCATGTGGTAACTAGTCCCACGTGTTTGGGTTAACATAGCATGTGGCAACCAGTCCCATATGTTTGAGTTAGCTTAGCATTTGGTAACCAGTCCCACATGTTTGGGTTAGCTTAGCATGTAGCAACCAGTCCCACACGTTTGGGTTAGCTTAGCATGTGGTAACCAGTGCAATATGCTTGGGTTAGCGTAGCATGTAGCAATCAGTCCTACATGTTTAAGTTAGCTTAGCATGTAGCAACCAGTCCTACATGTTTGGATTAGCTTAACATGTAGGAACCAGTGCAACATGTTTTTGTTAGCTTAGCATGTAGCATCCAGTCCCACATGTTTGGGTTAGCTTAGCATGTAGCATCCAGTCCCACACGTTTGGGTTAGCTTAGCATGTAGCAATCAGTCCCACATGTTTGGGTTAGCTTAGAATATAACATCCAATCCCACATGTTTGGGTTAGCTTAGCATGTAGCATCCAGTCCCGCATGTTTGAGTTAGCTTAGCATGTGGTAACCAGTCCCACGTGTTTGGGTTAGCTTAGCATGTGGCAACCAGTCTCATATGTTTGATTTAACTTAGCATTTGGTAACCAGTCCCACATGTTTGGATTAGCTTAGCATGTAGCAACCAGTCCCACATGTTTGGGTTAGCTTAGCATGTGGTAACCAGTGCAACATGCTTGGGTTAGCGTAGCATGTAGCAACTAGTGCAACATGTTTTAAATTTAATTAAAATTAAAATCAATAAACGTCTTACAGTCCACCGAGAAGTCTGAAAGCAAACATTAAATCCATGAAAATATCAGAGTGAGGGGACAAAGCTGTCCCACTGTGTCCCTGAAGGACATTTCAGATTATTCCCTGTGCCATGAAAATAAACAAGCAAACAAACAAACGATCAAGTGCGTCAGGATTTGGACGCTCGCTCCAACGAGCAAACAGCAAGAACTGCTAATTGTTTGTGTAAATGGTTGTTTGAGGTCATCGGGAGAGGGTTTGCTTCCCGTGATGAGAAGAAAGAACAGTTTAGGTCAGACCATCAGATAGCTCAGACGCTCTTTGATCCACAACCAGCAGTAATGAGTTCACCTAAAGTAACACAGTGACAAACCTGCATCTGAAGCACAACAATGTTCACATTATTTACTGTATATTAGCATGCATTAAAAAGTGAACCAATGGGAAGCACATTTCAATTTGTCACATCTATCTATGAAAGCAAAGAAAGTCTGTGTGTGTGTGTGTGTGTGTGTGTGTGTGTGTGTGTGTGTGTGTGTGTGTGTGTGTGTGTGTGTGTGTGTGTGTGTGTGTGTGTGTGTGTGTGTGTGTGTGTGTGTGCGCGCGCGTGCATGTGGAGCGAATTTCTTCCTGACGCGGTATGAGTTCAACCTGAAACTTAGACAACGGCTTTTTTAATACAATGCATAATATAATAGTATGTGCATCTGTTAGTTTGGAGTAATTTGGTCATTACCGAATGTTTATTTTAATTTTATTTCACTTTTGGAAGGCCCAGAAGTGAAACCTATTCAGCTTTTCAGAGTGTGAGGGGGCGCTAGCGCACCATCTATATCTTATTCACTGTACAGCTAGAGCCAATCACTGTGTATACAGCCATGCAGACACGAACTGTAAACACACGAGTGAGAGAGAGGAAGATAGTGGGGGGGGGGCGTCTGAGCAGCCGCGCTCACACTGATAAACCCGAAAAGCTCTCAAGTCTCACTGATTGGACCTGATGTGAGTCACTGATATGTGCATGTGAACAGCTAAAGCACGTACGTGTGCGAGTCGCGCACGCACACGCACACGCACACGCACACACACACACACCTCAAAATACACAAAACTACATATTTATACAAAAAACATAAAATGACAACAAAAATGCACAAAACTACACTAAAAAACATACAAAAATACACATAATCCATCCAAAGAACATTTATCATATTCATGTTTCATAGAATTAAACCAGATAAATCACACACTATTTTATTTTACACCCACAAATAAACCCTTTATAACACTACAGAGTACAGAGTGTGTACACCTCTATGTACATGAAACCTTCAAATACATACTCATTTGGACATAATTGCCAACTCTACTTAAGCTCCTCCCACTATATGAATACATACTTCTGACGGACACTGTACTAGTATATATAAGATAATATAAAAATGGCAGAATTACTGCCCCCTATGTGTTAAACCAGGATATTACAAGTGACATTTGCTAATGTGACGTTTTGGGCTGAGAGAATAGTGAAGATTGAGCTATAGTGAGTAGCTAGTTAGCATAGCATAGACAGTTATTTGTAAATTTTATAGTATATACTAAGCGTGTCTTAGCTGCTCCAGAAGCCCCACCCATAATCAAGACATTTTTTAAATTTAGACACACGTCCTCTCAAACCTCAGGGCTTAGTTACTCTTTAAGAAAATAAGTTACTCTTTACATTTTCTAAGTTGAATTTATTAGATTGAAAAATGCGTCAATTGTTGTAATTTATGTTCAATAATGATATGGGTAACTGGACGAAAAAAACACAAAAAGCACAAAAATACACAACAATACACAAAGCAACAACAAAAGCACACATAATGACAAAAAAAAAAAATCAAGAAAATTACTTTTTTGTGGCCCCTACTGTGATAAAGGATATACTAAACACAGCTCTCCCTCATTAGCTTGATGCTAACCAAACACAGCTCTCCCTCATTAGCTTGATGCTAACCAAACACAGCTCTCCCTCATTAGCTTGATGCTAACAAAACACAGCTCCCCCTCGTTAGCGCATTGCTTACTAAACACAGCTCTCCCTTGTTAGCTTGATGCTAACCAAACACAGCTCTCCCTCATTAGCTTGATGCTAACCAAACACAGCTCTCCCTCATTAGCTTGATGCTAACAAAACACAGCTCCCCCTCGTTAGCGCATTGCTTACTAAACACAGCTCTCCCTCATTAGCTTGATGCTAACAAAACACAGCTCCCCCTCGTTAGCGCATTGCTTACTAAACACAGCTCTCCCTTGTTAGCTTGATGCTAACTAAACAGCTCTCTCTTGTTAGCTCAATGCTAACTAAACACAGCTCTCCCTCATTAGCTCAATGCTAACTAAACACAGCTCTCCTTGTTAGCTTGATGCTAACTCAACAGCTCTCTCTTGTTAGCTCGATGCTAACTAAACACAGCTTTCTCTCGTTAGCTCAATGCTAACAAAACACAATTCTCCCTCATCAGCTTAATGCTAACTAAACACAGCCCTCCCTTGTTAGCGTGATGCTAACTAAACACAGCTCTACCTCGTTAGCACATTGCTTACTCAACACAGCTCTCCCTCATTAGCTTAATGCTAACAAAACACAGCTCTCCCTCGTTAGCTAGATGCTAACTAAACACAGCTCTCCCTCGTTAGCTTGATGCTAAAAAAACACAATTCTCCCTCATTAGCTTAATGCTAACTAAACACAGCTCTCCCTCGTTAGCTCGATGCTAACTAAACACAGCTCTCCCTCGTTAGCGCAATGCTAACTAAACACAGCTCTCTTAATGCTAACAAAACACATTTCTCCCTTGTTTGCTAGATGCTAACTAAACACAGCTCTCCCTTGTTAGCTTGATGCTAAAAAAACACAATTCTCCCTCATTAGCTTGATGCCAACTAAACACAGCTCTCCCTCGTTAGCTCGATGCTAACTAAACACAGCTCTCCTCGTTAGCGCAATGCTAACTAAACACAGCTCTCCCTCATTAGCGCATTGCTTACTAAACACAGCTCTCCCTTGTTAGCTTGATGCTAACTAAACATAGCTCTCTTAATGCTAACAAAACACATTTCTCCCTTGTTAGCTAGATGCTAACTAAACACAGCTCTCCCTTGTTAGCTTGATGCTAAAAAAACACAATTCTCCCTCATTAGCTTGATGCTAACTAAACACAGCTCTCTCTTGTTAGCTCAATGCTAACTAAACACAGCTCTCCCTCGTTAGTGCAATGCTTACTAAACACAGCTCTCCCTTGTTTGCTTGATGCTAACTAAACAGCTCTCTCTTGTTAGCTCAATGCTAACCAAACAAAGCTCTCCCTTGTTAGCGTGATGCTAACTAAATCAGTGATCCCAACAAGGAGCTAAGAAAACCAAGAGTGTAGTTGGTGTGAGGAGCTGCAGGAGGAGGAAGAGGAGGGTGAGGAGGAAGAGCAGTAATTACTGGTTCCGTCAGACGACATCTGTTATGTCAACATTCCAGACGCCTGCGGACCAGAGCCTCCACTACAGAGTCGAGGTCGTAAGTTCACACCTCGTCTGATTGGCTGATCTGTCCTTGACCAAGACCGTCTGCCCCCCAGGCCACAGTCACAACCTTCACAATAAAACACCTGCTTTAGCCCCGCCCCTCACACTCCAGCAGACTGAGAATCAACAATGAGTCATTTTCACAACACACACACCGTTTAATCCTAGAAATATCACATTTATTTTTATTATTATTATTATTATAGTTATTTATGATAATTATTATCATCATCATCATTGTTATCATATTAGTGTTTCTGTCAAACTGGTGTCCATGTTAACTAATGACTGACTTCAGAGCACAACCAGCATACACCAGTTAACATGATCACCAGCTGGTTTAAAACACCACCGATGCTTATCTAGTTCAGACTAGTTTTAGACTAAAAAGTAATTTAGACCAAATTACACAAGATCTGGACATGTAGACTTAACTAATTTAGACTAGTTTAGGTATAAAAACTAACTTGGACAAGTGCTACAATAATCCACACTAAATCTGCACTAGATTAGATTAGATCTTAACTAGAACCAGTTATGAATCCAGCTCTGATCTGTTGTGGGTCACATTCACTTGGTGGCAGAGGAAACCGTACAGTTGTCCTGTGTGAATGTGGGCCTCGCTCTGATTGGACACAAAACCAACGTACGACAAATAAACTCAAAATGACAATTACATGAAATGACAGAAATAATATATGAAGCATAAAATACACAAATCAATCAAAAAGGACAAAAAGGATTGGTCGTTAACCTGTTATTCTAAATGATGATGTGGATGTTGGTCATGTGACCCTCTGATCATATTTGTGGCTCCGCCCCCTTTAAAAACAACTGCCGTCTCTGGTTTAGAGACACAAGGGACATTTAGCATCTCATCCTCTGTGCAGTGTGTGTGCGTGTGTGTGTGTGTGTGTACTGGTTCCCCGGGGCCTGCGGTGGTCAGGGTTACCTGTGACAGGGAGTGAAGCAACATTCCTGAGCTCAGTTCAAGAGTTCAGGAAATCCATGAAGAGTGTGAGGAGCCACGCCCTGTGTGTGTGTGTGTGTGTGTGTGTGTGTGTGTGTGTGTGTGTGTGTGTGTGTGTGTGTGTGTGTGTGTGTGTGTGTGTGTGTGTGTGTGTACTTCTTCTGCGTGATTACACTTCAGTTCTCTGAGTATTTTCACCTGCAGCTTCCACTGAACTTTTCTGACTAAAATCATTTTTGAACGTCGTCTTTGAAAGACTTTGAATCAAAATGTGGAACTTGTTTCCTTCTCGTATCGTCTCTGGTTCTGGTTTTCACTGAGAAACAGTCGCTGTGTTTAAACTGGTTTTAAATTCAAAGCAAAGTTTGTAAATGTTTCTTTAAATCTTTAACATAACTTTAAAGTTGTTCAGTAGTTTTTAAATAAGGATGTAAAATGATTGTTTTACAGAAACAGAGAAAAGCACATTTTCAGCTCGACCTAAACTTGTTTTGGGATTTTTTTAATTATTATTTAGGATAAAAAAAATCTAATTTTGTAAGTTAGTCCAACTGGTTTTTCACATGTTCTAAATCAATGTTGGTCTGAACACTTTGTTCTGTTTTTGTGTTTGAATTGAACACGTTTCAGGAGAAAATTGATTTGATTTAAAATCATATTATACTGGTTTTGGTCAATCTTCATCTTCACCATCATCATCATCTTCATCATCACGTTCAGAACAATCAGAGCTCGAACAAGTCTACATTTACCGTGGAGGACACTTACACAGTGCGTACGCTAGCGTAAACTTGTTTAGACTAATTCTAGTCTTGTTTAGACTAATTTGGAGAGGTTTAACTCACTCACTGCCATGGACGCATGTATTCATGTACCTGTCAGGTTTTGGATTTAAAAATAAGGGACATTTTCTGGCATCCACTACGATCCGTCCCACCCGTCCAACCAGTCTCCAGTATCACTTATATTTTAATATAGATGTACAATAAATCTAAAATATTCACTTATCAAACACTTACTAAATACAATTATATGATTATAATCTGGTAGGTCGACCTTTATTAACATTAAAATACTGTAAACATTCCTACTAGGGCTGGTGATATGAACCAAAACTAATATCTCAATATATTTTATCAAAATGGTGAAATATGATATAAATCTAGATAATTTTATTGAATAAAGTCTGACCAGAAAAACAATTCTGGGTTAAATTTGCTGATGTAAAATGTTACACAGAGACATTTATTAATAAACAGATGATCAATATGTGACACTTTTGGCTTTTTCACCTGTAAGGGACAGCACGTGTGAGTGAGTTCTGTAGCGTAGCTTGTTATAGGGAAGGTCTGGGTTACTTAGGACGCACTCATTAATCCATCTATATATATCTATATATATTGATATATGCAATATTGTAGTTTTCTATATCACCAAAATAGATATGTGTATATGAAGCACATGTTTATTTAATATACTTACAGTTTATATACAAGTCAACGCGTTACATATTTACTGTTAATTTAACATTGTTTGTCTTTAAGTTAAAGAATAACATTTTATTTTATTAAAAATGTTCTCACGCTCACTCATGTGGTTCTCTACAACGTATTTACATGAGTTCTTTGGTTTTTTTCGCCGGAACGTTTTCATTCATCATCTCTTTTCTGAGTTGTTTCTGGGTTTGTTGCCGCTGTCGGCACTAATCTCAGGTGGCAAAGTTAGTGACGGCGTTTAGTTTAGTAAGGCATCTTTTAATTATTATTACATTAAAATAAGGGATATTTACGGGAAAATACTAATATGGGAAATGGCTGGAAAGAGGGGTAACAAAACAAAAACAAGATACTTGACAGGTATGTGTACAGTATGTGTCAATTGTGTTTTTCAACGGGGGTTGCTAGGATACACTGTGGTGGAGTTCTCACTTGAAAATCAGCATTGTACTATGATGTACTGACCAGCTGGTGCCATGTAGGTGGCAGCAGCACACCTTTAGATAGAGAGGAAAGGAGTTCATGAAGCAGAAAATGGTGCTACAAAGGAATATTGTGAAGTATCCAGCAGCTCACAACAGTTCACACTCAAGCAGATGTGGATCTAAGTGAACTATTGAGTGTCGCGATTGTGAGAGAAGACGATTAACAATACGGGCCAACTCAACATGTCGGGAGGAGGAGGAAGTTGCATGTGTGATGAAGGCCAAAAGTAAGGAAACCATACAACTCTGACCCAGATACCATAATAATAATAATAATAATAATAATAATAATAATAATAATAATTATAATAATGTCATCAAAAGCCTGGTCTCAGTGTTGTTTTTTGTAGTTTTATAAAAGGAAACTAATGTTGACGTGTCACTAAAACAAAAAAATGCTTCAAAGTCACTGACAGGTTTTTTCAGAAAAAGCTGTTTTTCTCAGCTTTTTCTCACAAACTGGCGTTTTGTGTGAAACTTGCCTCTATTCAACTGATGATTACAAAAGAACAAAACAAGCTAGAAACAAAAACAAAATTCTGATGAAAGTAGAGATTGTAATCTGTCAGAATCTAGCTTGTCATAGTACAAAATATTCTGAGGATCTTTAAAAATCAGTCAAATTGTTCTAAAATGGCTGGCAGTGAATGAGTTAAATTAGTTCTGGACTCGTTTAGATGTTTAAACTAGTTCCTGACTTGTTTAGACTAATTTGGAGTTATTTAAACTAGTGCTGGACTCGTGTAAACCATAGACTGTAAAAAGAATGGACGGAACAATCTCCTGGTGGAGTGAAGCTTTTATTTTTAGAGCTCCCCCTGCTGACTGGCTGCAGAATCGGTCATAAGCCCCGCCTCCTCAATGATAACAGATGAGATGTGGGTCAAACTGTAAAGTTAAAATACTCGTCACATCATTTTTTTCCAAACCTAAACTCTGCTGTGATCATTAGTTATTATCAGCCTACATTGTGTTTAAGAGCTCATTTTTCTGTGAACTTTGTGTTAAATAAGTTATTTGAGGTTGAAAAATCTCATATATGACGATAATTGACAGCCACGGATCTTGCGTAGCTCTCTTTGTGAATAGCAGTTAAGTTGTGAAGGAAAGCTGACGTGTGATTCTCTTTATTTTTAAATAGAGTACGTTTAGATATTAGAGTGTAAATAAATGGTGGTTTTGTTCTAACCTCTAAAGATACTTATGTTCGTGGCGTAGCTGGGCTGCGTAAATCATCAGGGCAGTATGCTAAATGGGCGGGGCGTGTTACCAGGGCTCCTCCCACTGGATCCTACTGCGCAGACTCTGGCTCCAAAATTGCAAGATGGCAGCACCCCTAAGCACCGTATTTTGGCTTCAAGAACGTTGAGTGGGAACAGCTACTGGTTTAGACTAGTTTGTTAGTTGTTAAAACTAGTTCTAAACTTGTTTAGACTAAGTTGGACTTGTTTAGACTAAGTTGGAGTTGTTTAGACTAGTTTGGGACTCGTGTCCCTAAGTGTCCTGATTTGTCCAAATAGAGCTAGTTGGAGCTAGTTGGAGGACTAGTTGAGGAGGACTAGTTGAGGAGGACTAGTTGAGGAGGACTAGTTGAGGAGGACTAGTTTCTGTGTCTGGTTTACCAGTGAATGTGTTTGATTCAAAAGTCCCAGTGGGTCATGTGGAGGTCTCTCTGCACACATTCCTGATGTGTTGATGTGAGCTCCGTGTGTTGATAGTTCTCCATGTGGACTCAGTGAATCCAAACACGGAGGTCAGGACCTCCACACGTCTGCGCGGCGCTAACAGCTCACGGCTAATTCGCTGTTGTTGAAGTAAAGCGTCACATGTTGCTGCTCTGTGCCCACTTCCTCTGATCGGCCGTGAGTTTAAACCCAGACAACAAAGCAACGCAGAGACAATAGAAAGGGACACAAACCAGAACCAGAGGCCGTGAACCCAGGTTTAGATCTATAAACTGATGATGGGAAGATTAGCTTTAGCTAAATACAATACCCTTTTATTTTCAGGGCCAAATTGAAATAATATGTATACAAGCAGCATATAAAAATAATAAACAAAAACATTTAAATAATATCAAATAAAACAATATTGTATTAAACAATATAATAGGGGAGATTAATGTTGTTATCATGTTTTTTTGTCAATAATCATTAATAGTCTTTGTAAAAACAAAAAAAAAACTCTCTATTTCAATATTTTTTTTAAAGCTATATGGAGCCATTGCAAAAGTGTCAAAGAGCCACATGTGGCTCCTGAGCCACAGGTTACAGTAAACCCTGAGCTAATCTGTTACATTCCTGTGGAAATGCTAAACTGTGACTTTTAAATCTGGTGTTAAAGCTTAAGTTTAACATTGTGTTTACAAACACGACTTGTTATGAGCTTAACATTAAACAGAAAGTCAGCGGACACTGAGGAGGCGGGGCACCAAAATGTTCGTTCTTTTTGGTTACTACCGTTTACGTCAGAACCAGTGCCATATTGATACTGTGTTTCGTACCCAACCCGACTCACGAAAAGCTTCTATTTGCGCAGAAACTGTAAATGTTAAGTGAAAACTAAAATGGTCATGAGCGGTAGAAAAACCAGGGGAGCGTGCACATTTATTTTTTTAAGATATTGTAAGAAATGACCATGTGACGGCAGTGGAAAAACAGTCATTCTATCAGGAATCTTCAGTTTACATTGGCTCTTATGGGAAAAAAATCAGGAACCTCAGCCTGAACTATTGGCTTCCAGTTGACTTTAGAAAGGGTGAGATCTTCAAACTTGGCTTCATATGAAGCCCAGGAACCATAGCTACATTCACCTTCTATGTATTGTTTGGCCTAGAGGGCGAGTTGTTCGGAAAATTTTCAGGTAAATTTCTGCTGCTCCTCCACTCTAAGATTATGACATCACGCACGCTACCAGGGGCTTTTTGACTCGAGTCAGGAGGTTTTGAAGACTCGGCTATTGAGAACTGTAACCCCATCCTCACGCCAAATACATCCCTGCAGAGGACAAAAAGCCCTGCATTTTGAAGTTCAACTGAAGTCTCGAGGTGAAATTAGGGCGAAGCAGTAGCGCTTAGGAAAAGTTACATTTTTTGACTGATATTTTTCTCTCCCTTTTCATTTGTTAAGGGACTTTTTTTCGCAGATGTTGGCGATTTATTCTGCAAAAAACTGATGAATCTCTTAGAAAAGTCATAGCACTCGATTCCCGATCAAGCCACACGTTTTGATGTACAATTTGCGTGGGTTCTCTGAAAGCCGTAGGAGGAGACGCGTTCTGGAAAACGGTGGAAGGTGAAGAATAAACACGCGAAACAGCTGCTACTGAGGACAAAGAGGGCTAGCTCCATCCAGATGTTAAACATTATGATCGCACACAAAATGTATAGTTGAAGATTATCACTTTTGGCCATTTGTCTTTAATCTATTTCTATTGAGTTTTTTTTAAGTATTTATTAAGGAACTCATGAATGTCAGAATTTTAATGTGTGAATGGATATGAACTGTGTTTTATTGGTTCTGTGTTTTATTGTTGCTGCACTGGCCTCTCTGTAAATGAAGTTCCTAACAGATAAAATTGAATTTGATAGTGGCTCCATGTAATGGAGAGGAGTGGTGGCTCGTGAAGTAAAAAACTAAAAGTGTAATAATTTATACAGAGCACCAGGATGTAGTATTAAAGTGTTTAATAACTGGATAAGGGAAATATTTTAAGAAGCTAATCAAATAGTTGATTAAATATTGATCTGCTCAATCCAAATAAGCACAAAATGGCCAACAAATGTATCAATACTACGTACAGTAAACCTGATAGAATTACATCATATTGTGCTACTTTCATTGAAATAATATATTGAGTGGATTATTAATCAATGACATCAGTGACCACCTTTTTAAATGAACAAAATGACACTAAAGTACACAAAATTACTCCTAAACACACAAAATAACTATACAATAAACAAAAACAACAATATAGAAAATATACAAAATTACTCCACAAGCATAAAAAAAACACAAGACCAAAAAATGAAAGATACACACAAACTGTCATTTCCTGTTAATGCTCTGATTGGTCGTTATTCTAACGCTAACATGATTGTTAATCATGTGACGCTCATGTGTGTGGCTCCGCCCCCTGTGATGAACGACTCTGATTAATTATATAGTTTCTTAATTGATCTAATTTTATCTGATTTATTGGTCATTTAACTCATCTTTATTTTTCTCATCTCCATCTGAACCAGCAACACAAACACAATCAATGATTCCCTCCTCAGGTTAGCTCCTCCCACACCTGGAGAACAGCCTTCAAAATAAGATCAGCCTTCAAAATAAGAGACGGAAAATGTAATGGACACTTCACTGACTGTCAGGGATGAGCAAGGACACACACACACACACACACACACACACACACACACACACACACACACACACACACACACACACACACACACACACACACACAGTGATTACAGCTTCAACTTTTCACCTCACCATCAAACCGCCATGAGCTCTGCCTCCAGGACTAATTATAGGAGGAGGAGACGGGCGTGGTCCCCCCACACACACACACACACACACGTTGAACAACGACAAACACTCACAACATCAACAACAAAGGAGAAAGTACAGGTGTGTGTGTCTCACCTCTGCATGTCCTGATGGGTTAGAGCTGCTGCTGTGACCTCACCCTGACACACACACACACACACACACACACACAGGTCAGATGAGGACAGGAACGTTGAAACACTTTCTCTTTATGTTCGTGTGAATCCTGTTTGTTTGGTTCCAGATTAAAGATTTACCGACAGGAAGGAATGTATTTATTTATCCTGCTGATGAGAACTGACTAGTTTTCACACACACACTACTTACTGTCATGCAGCAGCTGGTGACCGTGCTATCTGGTGACTGAGTGTCAGCTGGTTAAGGTCAGAGGTCAGAACAGTCTTTTCAGTCTCTTCACTCACGGTGACCTTTGACCTCGTTTTGAACAAAGCAGGAAACACTAGTGCGCATGTGCTGCTCTCTGCTGGTCACAACAGGAATTACAGCGGAAATAAAGACCTTTTTTGTTGTTTTTGTTTTTAATTGTTTATTTTAAAAAGAAAAACCGATAAAAACACAATACACAACAATGACAATCAAAAACCAAACCGAAAAAAGGATAAAAACCAAAATAAATCGAATTCACTCAAAGCATAAATTTCCAATTATTTTTAAATAGCAGGATTTCAACTTTTTTATTTATTTATTAACACGTACAGAAACAAACAAAAGGGCACATTTTCACATTAATACAGATTATAGATAAGGTAAAAGACAGAAAGAATAAAACAGAAAACAACCAAGGGGCTTAACTGTGTGCAATAAAAAACAACAACAAACTAATTGTGTTATTAAATGAAATCACATCTGATACAGTGAACATATGAAAGCCTTTTAGATAGAAACAAACTCTGAATATCGCTCCACAAACTCTGCACGATGTCACACAAAAAGAACAGATGATCCAAATAATCAGTCCATACTTCACAAAATACACAATAACCAACATCTAAACCAAATCTCTGTCTCAGTAATTCTTTTGTGGGGTACACATCATTAATAATTATTTCACTTTGGGCAAAACTGAATAAACTAAATATTTGCTTCCAATTTTTTCATTTCGTCAATTTTAAAATCTTTGATGGTGTAATGTCTTTTAGCAGAGTTGGTGGAACAGGAACTCAAAAAAGTGTTTCTAAAAAATGTGTTATTACATTTAGTGTTACATTATTAATATAAATCTGTCTTCATTAAGGTATATAACTTTGGAATGTGTTATATCTTGTTTAATCATATTTATAAGTGACAGTGGAAGAACCTTAACATTCTGGGTATATTTTTTACAAATGATCTGAAATTTTTCACAGAAATCAGTGTAATGTAGAATGTTTTCATCACCATCCATTAAATGGGAGATGGTTCATACACCTTTGCTATACCATTCATTCATAAAAACACATTTTCTGCTCACCACAATATATCTATAATTTCAGAATGGTGTGTTGTGTGAAATTGTGTTTGAAAATAAGTTTCCAATCAAGAAGGGCTTGTTTATAAAAATCTGAGAGTTTGACTGGCAACTTGTTGATATCATAATCACATTTCAGAAGAAACTCAAGTCCACCTATTGAAAGTCTACAGCATTGTCTCCTCCATTCTCATAGGATTGCGAAAATAAAGACTTGTTTTATTGTAAAAGTGTTTCCAATGATCCACAGAATCATGAAATTGATTTTGGATTATTAGTTATTCTTCGTTTGGATGAAAATAATCATCTTTTTGTTTGATCATTTATTGTTTTCTACCACACTTTAGAATTTCTTAATAATAATGATATCATGTCTTTTATAGACAATATTACTGATGAAGGAGTGCGCCTCGCCTCGTGCGTCATTACGCACACGCTCTATTTATTTTCTCCTATGAAACTTCTCAATTTTAGTTTAGTTTTTATTTACAGATGTATGGCATGGCTGCACACCTTAACCAAATAAAAGCAGGAAAATGGTTTCTTTCACGTTATAATCCGGTCCATTTTGGTGCGTATTTTACGCACAGCGTTCCGTTATTTTCCCCTTCACAATAAAACTGAGGCACGAAGACGCATTGTGTTTATTTGTGCATGACCTTTTTCTCTTATATTTTATGTTTTGTGTATTTAAAAAGAACATATGAGAGCAGAATTAATCTTTTACGCACGTCCAGGGTTTTCTCTTCAAAAGGCTCGAGGGCATAATAAATGTTTAGACGTATCTATTTATTTTATTTTCTTGTTTAGTGCATTTGAAACACAATGTAGAATAAATGCAGGACAAGCGGGATGCACGTCATTGTCTTGTGTTTTACGCACGCATTCCGTTGATTCTTGGAAATTATGAAGCTCCGGCTATTAAATAATGTTGTGTTTATATTCATTTTAAATGCTCGTCAATGCTATATTTGGTTTTTAATTCGTTATATTTTATGTATGTTATGAGTTCAATGTTTAAGAACGTTTTAAACGTCACGGTCCGTTCCATTCCATGTGTGCATGTTTTACGCACACGTCTCCGTTCTTTCTTTCCGCGGGGTTGCTTATTTTTTTATTTTATTTTTTTACTTTGGGGGTTCGACCCGGCTCGGCTCGGCTCGGAGCCGTTACCCGCTCTGAAGCGGGAACGCGCCCTGGAGAGTCGGAGCGCGTCACACGGAGCGGTGAGCGGCGCGCGGAACGAGCCGCTTCAGGTTGACAATGGAGCGGCTGTGATCAAGTTGAGCTGCGGAGGATGGAGCGAAGGAACCTGACGGAGGATCTGACGGAGGTTCTGTTCTCTCACACATTTATCATTCATATGGTTTCTGTTGTTCTGAATCTGTTCTTCACATTTTGGGTTTCACCGGTTATTGTGAAATGAATATGACCTACAGACCGTTTCATTTACAAAAAAACCCAAAACCACAAACTTCTCTATGAGGTGGAGAGTTTTCATTTTGTCATCTCATCCTGACGTTTCTCAGGAGGATCATTTATCACCAGGTTCTAAAAATCACACTAACCTCATCATAACTGCAGCAAATGTCATTATATTTTGTTTTGTCTTATACAATCTCATTCTATCTCATCTTATCTCATCTCACCTCATCAGTAAGAATCACAAAATACTGACCTTATCTCATTCCATTTCGTTTTACCTCATCAGGTTTCATGTAATCTCATTGTATTTTGTCTGAATTTGTCTCATCTCATTTCATCCAATTTTATTTAATCTGGTCTCATTTCATTTATTTTTTCTCATCTTGTCTTTTCTCACCTCATCTTGTTTTATCTCATCACATCTTTTCTCATTTTATCTAATTTACATCTCATTTTATATCATCTCATCCTTAAATGTCTCATCTCATTTCATTTCGTTGTGTCTCATCTTCTCATCTCATCAGGTTTCATATAATCTCATTTTATTTTTTCTCAACTTGTCTCATCTCATCTAATTTCATCCAGTTTTATTTAATCTGGTCTCATCTCATTTTGTTTGATGTAATCTTGTGTTATCTCACCTCATCTCATTTTATTTCATCTCGTCTTGTTTTATATAATCTAATTTGATTTTGTCTCAACTTGTCTGTTCTCATCTCATCTTGTTTAATCTCATTTTCATCTGATTTCATCTCTTATGAATGTAGGATAGCCAGTGAGTAAGAATCACAAAAAGACTGATCTGACCTTATCTCGTTTCATCTTATCTCATCTTTTTGAAATGTGATCTTGTCTTATTTTGTCTCAACTTGTGTTACTACACTTCATCTTGTCTTTCTTATCTCATTTCCATCTCATCTATTATCATCTCATCCTTATATCTTTCAATTTATCTCATCTCGCCTCATCAAGAAGAATCACAAAATGACTTATGATATCTTATCTCACCTTAGTCCGAGGACTCTGAGGACAACGGGGGTTCTGGTGGTCTGCGTGTTCTGCTGGGCTGCGTTCTCCTCCTCCTCATCGTATCCACGTTGCTAGGCAACACGCTGGTCTGTGCGGCCGTGGTCAAGTTCCGTCACCTTCGCTCCAAGGTCACCAACTTCTTTGTGATCTCGCTGGCGGTGTCGGACCTGTGTGTGGCCGTGCTGGTGATGCCGTGGGAGGCCATCACCGAGGTGACGGACGCCTGGCTCTTTGGCAGCTGCTTCTGCGATGTCTGGATCGCCTTCGACATCATGTGCTCCACGGCGTCGATCCTCAACCTGTGCATCATCAGCGTAGACCGATACTGGGCCATCGCCAGCCCCTTCAAGTACGAGCGCAAGATGACGCAGCGCGTGGCCTTCGTGATGATTGGCGTGGCGTGGATGCTCTCCATCCTCATCTCCTTCATCCCGGTGCAGCTCAACTGGCACCGAGCCGAGGACGATCCGGCGTCAAACGCCAGCGCCAAAGGCTGCGTGGCCAACCTGAACAAAACTTATGCCATTAGCTCCTCCTTCATCAGCTTCTACATCCCTGTGGTCATCATGATTGCCACTTACACACGGATCTACCGCATCGCACAGACGCAGATCAGAAGGATCACGTCTTTGGAGAGAGCCGCACAGAACCAAGGTCAAAAGGTCACCAGGTGAGAAAATGTTACGACACCTTTAAAGTCTCCATGTCAATAATCCTGACTTTGAATGTAATATTAGCTTATTATTCTACTAAAAGAGTCAAGAAAACATCTGCTTAGGTAAACTAGCTTAGCACGTAGCAACCAGTCCCACATGTTTGGGTTAGCTTAGCACATAGTGACCAGTCCCACATCTTTGGTCAGCTTAGCACGTAGCAACCAGTCCCACATGTTTGGGTTAGCTTAGCACATAGCGACCAGTCCCACATCTTTAGTTAGCTTAGCACATAGCAACCAGTCACACATGTTTGTTTAGCTTAACACGTAGCAACCAGTCCCTCATGTTTGGGTTAGCTATGCACTTAATGACAGTGTTCCACATGTTTGGATTAGCTTAGCATGTAGCATCCAGTCCCACATGTTAGGGTTGGCTAAGCATGTAGCCGCTAGTCCCACATGTTTGGTTAATTTAGCACGTAGCGACCAGTTGCAGGTTTGGTGAGCTTAGCATGTAGCCACCAGTCTCTCATGTTTTGATTAGCTTAGCACATAGCCATCAGTCCCACATGTTTAAGTTAGCTTAGCATGTAGCCATCAGTTCCACATTTGGGTTAGCTTAGCATGTAGCAACCAGTCCTACATGTTTGTGTTAGCTTAGCATGTAGCCACCAGTCCCACGAGTAGGGATGGGCGATATGGACAAAAATATCCCAATAATTTCTGGTATTTATCACGATAACAATAAAAATCACAATAATAAAAACCATAAATAAAAAATAAAAATAAAATAATTCTCAACTTAAAGTGTAAACAGGTTCTTTACAAACATAAATAAATGTTAATACATCAACATTAGACACATTAAAAAGTCTACAATAACTGCTGACTCAGAGTTTATGAGCTGATATTTTATGGAATATATTAGTGCATATGGATCATCTATTAGTGTTATTGTATTTAATATATTTATTTCCTCACTTAAAAAGAAATTCTTTTCTAAAAAATAAAAAAGCACAAATAACTTCAGTGTTTTTACTGCTGATGAATCTTGTTTCATTTATTTTATGAGTTACATAAAGTTATGGTTAATAAATAACTATGATTTCCTATAATTAAACCAGATCAAGCTGATGATGTAATCATTCAGTATATTTATGTGTAATAATATCAATAGTTACATTAGTCTAATAGGACCAGCTTTGTCTGTGAACACGTGAAATATAATAAAAATATTGTGTTTCACAAATTGGGACGGATGAATAGTGACATTATTATTGATGCTAACATTTATTTCACACAATGTGTGACATGTTTAGTTTTTATTCTTTCATACAAGTATTAAATCTGACCATAAACTAATCTATGGTTCTCTGTGGTTTTATGACAGTTAGACGTGTTCTTTATTTGGTTTGTTCCTTATATGAAGTGGTTAGCATTAGCTCTTAGCCCAGTCTGTGTGTGTTGGTGTGTTAGCTTAGCATAGTTAGCTGTAGTTGTGTTTCCAGTTCATAATCGTTGCTACAGGTTAATCTCTGTCCCTGTGTTTGTAGATCTTTGGGTGGATCTGATGGAGGAACTAGATTGGTTCACTTTGTTGATGTTTATCTGGTTTTAACCAAATAGTGGGTCATGATGTATCGCTGCTCGGCAGCTTCAGGTAGCCATGACGATCACCTCACACAGAAAGACAGCAGTGTGTGAAGGGGCGGTGGCAGTGCACACCGTGCAGAGCTTCCGTACACAGCGTGGAAACGCGTTTTTTTGGGGCATTCTTGGCTACATTGAGGGACAAATGACCCTCGCTAATTTCCGACATGGAATTTATCGTTGATATCGTGGGATGACAAATTCTTACCGGTGAAAATGTGTTTGATGATAAATCATAAACGATAAAATATTGCACATTCCTACCCACAAGTTTGGGTTAGCTTAGCATGTAGCAATCAGTCAACATGTTTGGGTTAGCTTAGCACATAGCAATCAATCCCACATGTTTGGGTTAGCTTAGCCCTTTAGCAACTAGTCCGACATCGACATGTTTAGTTAGCTTAGCACATAGCAACCAGTCCCACATGTTTGGATAACTTAGCACACAGCGACCAGTCCCACATGTTTGGGTTAGCTTAGCACATAGCAATCAGTCCCACATGTTAGGATTAGCTTAGCACATAGCAATCAATCCCACATGTTTGGGTTAGCTTAGCCCTTTAGCAACTAGTCCGACATGTTTGGTTAGCTTAGCACATAGCAACCAGTCCCACATGTTTGGATAACTTAGCACACAGCAACCAGTCCCACATGTTAGCACATAGCGACTAGTCACACATCTCTGATTAGCTTAACACGTAGCAACCAGTCCCACATATTTGGTTAGCTTAACATGTAGCCACCAGTCCCACATGTTTGGGTTAGCTTAGCATGTTGCGTGGAGCACAGATCTGTAAAGCAGTGTGTGTAAAAGTTTTTTTAATAAAGTTTTGTTTTATTGTCAGGAGTCAGCCGACCAATGACGAGGCGTCTCTGAAATCATCGTTTAAGAAGGAGACCAAAGTGCTGAAGACACTGTCCATCATCATGGGTGTGTTTGTGTTCTGCTGGCTGCCGTTCTTCGTGCTGAACTGCACGGTTCCGTTCTGCGACCCCCCGTGCGTCAGCGACACCACCTTCACGGTGTTCGTGTGGTTCGGCTGGGCTAACTCCTCCCTCAACCCCGTCATCTACGCCTTCAACGCAGACTTCCGCCGCGCCTTCGCCACCATCCTGGGCTGCAACCGGCTGTGCCCCAGCAATGCGGTGGAGGCGGTAAACTTCAGCAACGAGCTGGTGTCGTACCACCACGACACCACCCTCCACAAGGAGGCGCTGGTGTCGGCCCAGCCACTCTGCGCCATCAGCGCCGCCTCCGAGCGCCTGGAGGACGTCAGCACGCGCTTCGACGACGACTCCACGCTGTCGGACGCGTCCGCCGAGTGCGGCCGAGCGCTGTTGGTTCCTGCCAACGTGAGGTTGGAGGAGGGGGCGGAGCTTTCTCTGGAAACCATCAAAGCGTTCACTGCCCTCACGGTGCTGCAGAGGGACGCAGGGATACCGGGACAGGTTTTGCAGGATGGGTGGGACTAGCAATGACCTTTGGCCTCAACTTATTCACTCTTTATGTACTGAACACACCCCTGAGCCCCGCCCACTCTCAGCTGGTACTGCTCCCTGGTTGGTTAAAGCTTGTGTTTGTTTGGTGTTGTGTTGATGTTGGTCTGTGTGTTGGTTTGAAGATGTCTTTATGTAATAAATATTTGTCTTCACTGGTTTTCTTTGATCTCCCCCCTCCATTTTAACTAACCTAATAATCAATAACATATTCAAAATACATTTCACCACCAAAATTGTTACTTCTTTCAACTGAGCTAATACTGAGCTAACGCTGAGCTAATAGCCTACTGCGTTAATAGCCTACTGAGCTAATGCTCAGCTAACACTGAGCTAATACTGAGCTAATAGCCTACTGAGCTAACACTAAGCTAATACTGAGCTAATGCTCAGCTAACACTAAGCTAATACTAGTATTGTCCCTTAAAATACGGAATGGTTCCTTAAATCTCGTACGGAGCCAAAACGCTGTTTGTTCCGTATTTGACCAGAACATTAGAGACATGTCTGTCAGACGTCACACAAAGCAAAACGCAGGAAATGCCAGGACAACATCGTGGTGGTGGGATCTACGTAGGACCCCGCTCTGTGTGTGTGTGTGTTCTGTGTACATGGATGTGTGTGTGTGTGTGTGTGTCCTGTGTACATGGATGTGTGTGTGTGTGTGTGTTTGTGTGTGTGTGTGTATTGTCTTCATTGAGAAGAAAAAATAGCTCCTTAGAGAATAATAGTTCCATACGCTGCCCTAGGTAAACATGAACACCTTTCAGGAGGTACACACACATTTCAGTTTATTTTTCAACATTATAGATTTTTTTTTCACACGCGTACAGACTTTTTTTTTTTTCATCCATCAATTATAATTAAAAAGGTGAATGAGAAAAACGCCAAAAATAAATGAACAAAAAAGCTTAAATTCATGGTTAATGTTTAATGAGACACAGAAAGAGTTTAGACGAGTCAGTAGACATTAATAAATAATATATAACATGTGGTAATAACATTTGGTAAACACTGTTCTATGTCCAAATGTTTCTATTTTGTTGACGACCCCCTGAGTGTCCCTTATTTTCTATTCTGAAAGGTGGTAACCCTAGCTACTGAGCTAACACTAAGCTAATACTAAGCTAATATCCTACTGAGCTAACACGAAGCTAATACTAAGCTAATATCCTACTGAGCTAACACTAAGCTAATACTGAGCTAATATCCTACTGAGCTAACACTAAGCTAATACTGAGCTAACACTAAGCTAATACTAAGCTAATATCCTACTGAGCTAACACTAAGCTAATACTGAGCTAATACTAAGCTAATATCCCACTGAGCTAACACTAAGCTAATACTGAGCTAATATCCTACTGAGCTAACACTAAGCTAATACTGAGCTAATACTAAGCTAATATCCCACTGAGCTAATACTGAGCTAATATCCTATTGAGCTAACACTAAGCTAATACTGAGCTAATATCCTACTGAGCTAACACTAAGCAAATACTGAGCTAATATCCCACTGAGCTAACACTAAGCTAATACTAAGCTAATATCCCACTGAGCTAACACTAAGCTAATACTAAGCTAATATCCCACTGAGCTAACACTAAGCTAATACTGAGCTAATATCCTATTGCGCTAGCACTAAGCTAATACTGAGCTAACGCTGAGCTGACTCAATTTAAATGGAATAAATTGTAATTTTCTGCGTGAATGAAGACAGTTTGTTATCAGTGTACGGTTTCTCGTGTTCAATGAAAAGCTTCAGGAAAACTGTTTGTCTCTCAGTGTGTGTGTGTGTGTGTGTGTGTGTGTGTGTGTGTGTGTGTGTGTGTGTGTCCTTTCATCTTCAGTCTAGTGCAGTTGAAAGAAAGATGATTCACTGAGGGCGAGACAACGACCTCACAGCTGCTCTGAGAGTCAGAACACCAGCAGTCTGATTAATGACACACACACACACACACACACACACACACACACACACACACACACACACACACACACACACACACACACACACCTCTGAGACTCTGCCCCCTGTACAGTATGTCATTTTTTTATAGCATTTTTGTGTATCAAAATGCTTGTTTTTGGAGTCGCTACTTTCACTACTTCTCAGAACAGCATGAAAAGAACAGTTAGATGATCACTGAGTGCTTCCTAAACAAGCCACACTACACAACTCACTCACACGTGCTGTCTTTTAGACGGTAAAAAGCAAAATGTGGCGCATGTTGTGCAGCTGTTTGTTAATAAATGTGCCTGAAATACACAAAAGAAAAACTAAACTCCAACAAATGACTCAAAAAAACACACAAAACTACTACGAAAAAATCAACAATTCGACAACAAAAATACATGGAATGACTCCAAAATATATAATTTTTTATTTTATTTTAGTGATTTAGGAAATAACATCGCCTATTTTCAATATAATTTAATTTTATAGCTTATTTTGTATTAAAATACTGGTTTCAGAAGTGGTTTCTTTCTCTACGTCTCAGAATATGTAAAGCTCAGTTATATGATCACTTTGTGTTCTAACCCAGACCTTTATCTACAGAGCTCACTCACATGTGCTGTCCCTTAGAGGACAAACAGACTAAAGTGGAACATATTGATCAGCTGTTTGTTAATAAATGTGTGACATTTTTCATTAGGCAAGGCAAACGTATTTGTATTTGTATTTCATACACAAGGCAACTCAATGTGCTTTACATGATCAAAAAGTGAAAGAGAAAACATTCAACAGCTTAAAATCAATAAGAACATTAAAGTCGGCAACTATTATTATTTTTTAAATCATCAGCAAAAACATTTAAATCAGTAAATTTAACACTGAATTGTCTTATTGGGAAGATTTTATTGAGTTAAAATGATCAGAAACATCAGAAAGGCTGTTTTTCTGGACTAAACGTGTTTATTGTTTTGTGCAGTTCACAGGTTTACCCACTAGGTGGAGCTGCAGATATGAGTCGTTTCCATGTAGACAGCAGTGACTGGTTATGTGGACGATAAGATGGTATTTAATGTGAAGGACTCTCACATCATCAGTGTGTCCACGTCTCAGATGGACTTTCAATGGCTCTCTGTCACACACACACACACACACACACACACACACACACACACACACACACACACACACACACACACACACACACACACACACACACTCTATAATCACTGCAGAGGCGAGCCACGTTCTGATTGCGCTCGACTCTCTACGATCATTCAGAGGCTCAAAGTGGACGTCAAGGACTAAAAATCATCATGTTATGAACACACGCGCACACACACACACACACATGCGCGCACACACACACACACACACACACACACACACACACACACACACACACACACACACACACACGACCGTGGCTCAGGTGGTAGTGGGTCGTCTTCTGATGGAGAGGTTGGGGGTTTGATCCCAGTACCTGACTATGTGTCGAAGTGTCCTTGGGCAAGACACTGAACCCTAAGTTGCTCCCTGTGGTTGACTAGTGCCTTGCATGTCAGTCCTGTCCCACTGGTGAATGAGCTGATATGTAAAGCACTTTGAGACTGTTTCAGTGGAGATAAAAACTCTATATAAATCATGTCCATTTACCATTACACACACACACACAATCAAAGGCAGAACACTCTAGATGTTTCCACACATTATCATTCTGCTCAGAGATGTTTTCAAACACTACTGAAGGGCATGAGCACATGAAATTTCTAAAATAATAATTATTAATATTTTAATAAATAGAAGAAAATACAATAAATTAAAGGAAACATATATGTATATATACACAATAAGAATAATATTTATAATTCTAATAATGGGCTAAAAGTAATTAGAAATGATATCAAGTATAATTACTTTGATAAATAAAATAAAATACATTTTAAAAAAAATCTTCTGATCTTACAAAAAAAATTCAATTAATAAAATCTTTAAATTAAGTGAATGTAACTTCCTGATATTTAAATTGAAGAGGCCATTGACTTCCATTGAGCCACATGTGTTTTTAGTAATAAAACCATCATGGACACTGTATCCTGTGGCTCTATGTTACTAATCTAGATTATCATATCCTGGATTAATCTCCGTTAGCTCAACTAACCAAACATTACCTGTCAGAGAGAAGCTGTCCTACGAAGGTCGATAACAACACGCTAATTTAAGCCAAGTGTTTTCAGCCTTGGTACGTGCGCGTTCACATAAAAGGGGTGGAGCTTGCTGCGTCTGACCAATCAATGGAGAGCCTGTCAGAGTGAGTGTTTACAGGAGGAACAGTTTATGATCTTAAATAAATATAATGAATATAAATCCTTGATGACAGTGAAGAGCAACAGTGTTAGTGCAGCGCACACCAGGAGGCGGAGCTTTTATACTTGCTCATATCTGATCCACTTCATAACTTAACGAGCAGGTCAGGCAGGAAGCTGCTGACACTGGTAACACGTAAGAGATTATTTATGATATTAATCCATTAGATGGGATATCCAAATAATGTGACGTTGTCAGCGTCAGATCAGATCCACACAATGACGTGTTCACACATCACCTTTTATTGGACAGCTCACTTTCTAAGAGATCTGATTGGTCAGGAGGCAGGACTTTAGCACTTGCTAAGATCCTAGCCAGAACAAAACCTGCTCCAGACCAGGTTAGTCGTTCAGCATAAGTTACCATGGTGATTTAGCTCTGTAAGACATTAGCGAGCTTCGTAATCCAGCACACTGATTAAATCCTGGAAGTTAGCGCGATAAGAGCTAATCTAGATTAGTAACATAGGCCCTTAAGGACTGAATTATCAGTAATTTATAATGATACGTTCAACATAAAGAAAAACATTAAATGTGGATGAAGTGTTGTATGTGTGTATGTATCAGTGTGGTAGCACTACCTGCTCAGCACAGCTCCTCAAAACAACAATAGTCTCAGTATTTCAGTCTTTAACAGAGGAAAGTTGTTGTTGTTGTGATTAATGCGTTACAGCTGAGATGTCTGAGAGGTCTATTAAGAGTAAAATTAGGTTTTATTATTTAAGCAATAACAAATAAATCCTGATATAAACATTATTACATTGTATTTGTAGGGTTTCTCTAGTTTGATTAAATCACCAGCAGGGGGCAGTAGAGGGTCTGATTCCCAGAGGTTGTGGTTTATTGAGCGTTCTGATTTTGCCTACATCATAGATCTCCTGTGCTAGCCACACGTGAGACGACGCCCCAAAAGTAAACAAATAAACAAACAAACAAACAACGGTCGAGCCGTTCACTCTGCTCACATGTTTAGTTTTCATTTCTCCTTTATTAGCAACAAGCTGACATATTAAATGGCTAATCTTCTGCTAGTTAAAGCCTAACTAACCTACCCAGGGGTTAAGTGTTAACTAGTAACCAGCTCATCCCTGGAACACCCTGAGCAGGAAGGAGCAGACGGAGCTCCATCCCTCCTCACACACGCTCTGCAGAGGCTCCATGTCGTTCAGGACTCCTTCCTCCTCAGAGTCCCTCCTCCTCTCCTCTTCTTCCTCCTTCCTCTTCCTCTTCTCCTCCTCCTCTTCCTCCTGCCGGCTGCTCTCTGCCAGCTTCATGTGAGCCTCGGGCGGAGCTTTCTTACACGTCTTGGCCTTCAGGATCTTCTCCCCTCTGCACACATCCAGTCTCTCCTTCAGCTTCCCCACCAGCTGCTTCCAGTACTGACTGGACCTCAGACCATAGTTTGGACACAGCTCAGGTTTACCAGCAAAACGACACCAGTACCTATAGGAGGAGAGGTAGTTAGCACGTTTAACTAACCAACTAACTAACTAACTAAAGGCTTCCCAGCAAAACCACACCAGTACCCGAAGGACAGGAAGGAGGTGTGTTTAACTCAACCAACCACCCAACCAACCAACCAATCAACCAATCAACCAACCAACCAACCAATCAACCAATCAACCAACCAACCAACCAATCAACCAATCAACCAACCAACCAACCAATCAACCAATCAACCAATCAACCAATCAACCAACCAATCAACCAATCAACCAACCAATCAACCAATCAACCAACCAATCAACCAATCAATCAACCAATCAACCAACCAACCAATCAACCAACCAATCAATCAACCAACCAATCAACCAATCAACCAATCAACCAACCAATCAACCAATCAACCAATCAACCAACCAACCAACCAATCAATCAACCAATCAATCAACCAATCAACCAACCAACCAACCAACCAATCAACCAACATGTAAAATGGAAATGCAAAAGCCAACCAACTAGAATATTTGTGAGGATGCAGGTGCTGGCTCGTGTCACACTGAATTAGCTTAGCATTAACAATAACATAGCACTAGCATACGCATAGCACTAGCTTAACATTAGCAAAGCATTAAAATTAGCATAGCATTAGCATTAACCTAGCTTGAGCTTTAACCTACCATTAGCATTAACCTAGCTTTAGCATTAGCCTAGCATTGGCATTAACTTAGCTTCAGCATTAGCCTAGCATTATGTGCAAGATGAAATAATATGGAATAAAAATGTCTAATATATGAATAGTGCCTCATCTTAAAATACCCAACATACATGTTAATAAATAACACAGTGCTGTAAAGGCCAGTAATGTGTTTTAGGAACTCTTAATGTTTAATCTAATCATTTAGTTTCACACATTAAAATGTATGTTTTTTAATGAAAAGTATGATAACATCATTTTGTTGGTATTGTAGGTTTAGAGCATGTAACGTATGAGCTGTTTATTAAATAAAGTGTGTGAGGTCTGCAGATAGAGGTTGATGTAGAACAGAGGTTCACCTGGTCTCACCCTGGGACACACATTTTTCCACGGTCATTAAATCACGACCAAGAATTCAACCAATTAAATTTAGTTTTTCAAAAACAGCTGTTGAAAACATAATGTAGGATATTTGTGTACGTGTGACACCGTGTTTGGTTGCAGTGGTAACGCACGGGAGGCGGGGTCACATGTCAGATGAGAGCTGGGAAGCCATATTTATTGTTGATCACATGCTGCTACATGTGGTCAAATGTACACAAACACATCCAGTGTGTGTTAACTGTTTTATTTCATCGCCATGACGGCAGCGCGTCTGACAAGAACAGAACTTATTCATTTCCTCTCAAGCGACAAGGCTGCTTTGAAGTCGCAATAAATAATATTCTTTAAAACATAAATATATATATTTTGTCCTTGCAAAATGCATTTTACAGCATGGCTGTCAAAAGAAAAGGTTCTTTTAAAATAAAAGACAAGTCCAACATGAGAGACTTTTAAGTATCTGTTTATTTTTGACCAGCTGTCCACGACCCACCAGTTGAGAATCACTGATTTAGAACACAATGGCACGTCCTGTTGTAGGCAGTAGATTGATGGTTTATTCTCACACATAAACATACACACAAATCACACAAACACCTGTGCGGAGCAGATAAACATCTGTGCACAGTGCACACACACTAGCGTCAGGCTAGTTAGCATCAGGCTAGTTAGCATCAGGCTAGTTAGCATCAGGCTAGTTAGCAGAGAGGCTAACGATACGTTTGGTCTCTTCCAAACTGACTGACCTGATGTTGAACTCATTTATTCACAAACGCGTGAGAACTTGTGTCTAACTCTCCACTTCCGCTCTGCATCCTAACAACAGACAGGCTCCTCCTCTTTTTGACACAACTTCTGCTGTGTCATCATGTTCTACAGCTTGAGGGCTCTCTTATCCATTTACACCGTAACCATGGTAACCGGATCGCTACTGTTTACCTTCGCAGTGCAACAATGAAAAGGCTCCGGTCTGACGCGTCGTAGCGTAGCGTTCAGAATGTTGTGTAATCAATATCAACCAAACAATAACATTAACCTAGCATTAGCATTAACTTAGCAATAGCAACAACCGGTTGTATAATGGATGAACAGTTCAAAGTTGAAGGTTTAAAATGTTGAAAATGTCCAATGTGGAGGGAAATTAAAAAATTAAAAACTGGACGAAGTTGAAAAGTTTTTAAAAAAAAGTGTAAAATAACAAATACAAAAAACTAAACTGCGTATAGAGGATGATCTCAGACAGGTCAGGTTAGACACAGTGTCCCTGACATTCCTTTTAGCTTTAGCATTAGCATTAGCTGCAGGACCATCCACATGAACATGGATTATCTTTATCTTTGATACATGGATTATATAAACAGATCCACAGGATGTTTGTGTGTCTGTTCACATCAACAGTTGTTTAATAAAGTGAGTTTATCACTAAAACTATTGGAGGAAAAATGAGGTTTAACTCTGGTTCAGGTGAAAAATGAGGCTCTCTAGAGTAGACCTGGTCTCACCTGTGGGTGTGTCCTCCCTCGGGGGCGGAGCTACAGTTGACCACCAGGCTGACCAGTCCCTCTCCTGACGTCTGCCACGTACATCCATGGCCTCCTTTAGACGTCAACTCCCCTGAGCCAATCACAGCACGGCTCACGGCTCCACCTGATGATGATGATGATGATGATGAAGGAGGGAGGCGGGCTTTGTCCGACTTCTCCTGACCACGTTTGGCCTGGACGTCATCAGTGACGAAGAGGAGGAGGAGGAAGAGGCTGAACAGCTGGACGTTCTTCATCATGTCAACTCTGAGAGAGAGAGAGTTACCTAGTTATTAATGTACAGTACATACCTAGTTATTAATGTACAGTACATACCTAGTTATTAATGTACAGTACATACCTAGTTATTAATGTACAGTACATACCTAGTTATTAATGTACATACTTAGTTATTAATGTACATACCTAGTTATTAATGTACATACCTAGTTATTAATGTACAGTAATTACCTAGTTATTAATGTACAGTAATTACCTAGTTATTAATGTACATACTTAGTTATTAATGTACATACCTAGTTATTAATGTACAGTAATTACCTAGTTATTAATGTACAGTAATTACCTAGTTATTAATGTACAGTACATACCTAGTTATTAATGTACAGTAATTACCTAGTTATTAATGTACAGTAATTACCTAGTTATTAATGTACAGTACATACCTAGTTATTAATGTACATACCTAGTTATTAATGTACAGTAATTACCTAGTTATTAATGTACAGTAATTACCTAGTTATTAATGTACAGTACATACCTAGTTATTAATGTACATACTTAGTTATTAATGTACAGTACATACCTAGTTATTAATGTACATACCTAGTTATTAATGTACAGTACATACTTAGTTATTAATGTACAGTAATTACCTAGTTATTAATGTACAGTACATACTTAGTTACTAATGTACGGTACATACTTTGTTATTAATGTACAGTACATACTTAGTTACTAATGTACGGTACATACTTAGTTATTAATGTACGGTACATACTTTGTTATTAATGTACGGTACATACTTAGTTATTAATGTACAGTACATACTTTGTTATTAATGTACAGTACATACTTAGTTATTAATGTACAGTACATACTTAGTTACTAATGTACGGTACATACTTAGTTATTAATGTACAGTACATACCTAGTTATTAATGTACAGTACATACTTAGTTACTCAGTTACTTAACTAGTTACTACGCTATGTAATTACTTGTATTGTAGAAGTGATGCAGAGAAGTTGAGAAAGTGTTGATCTGCTTCATTCATCAGTATTCAGCACGAGGAAGATGAAGATGAAGATGAAGATGATGATGAAGATGAAGAGGATGAAGAGGATGAAGAGGATGAAGAGGATGAAGAGGATGAAGAGGATGAAGAGGATGAAGAGCGAGACAATGAGGAGGAATGTGAGCAGCTCATTAAAAATCAGGAGAATAAAGAGGAAAAGCTGGAAGGAACAAACATCACGTCAGAGAAACTAAGGACGGAGAAGTTAGTGAAACTCAGAGTTCCTGTTTCCTATTGGTCCAGACTCAGCCTCTTGTTACTTACACACCAATTTAGATATTTAGTAATGTATTTAGTGTACCTAGTTACTAACTTTATCTCTAATAACATTATTCAACTACTAATAACTTTATTACTAATTTAGTTGCCTTTTCAGTTACTAACCTTGTTACTTAATGCTTTGTTGTTTAATTACTCACTTGAATACTTCTTTGCTTACTTAGTTACATTCTTAGTTACTTACAATTTATAAATTGTTAATTAACTTATCGTGTCTCATGATGTATCTAAATTTAAAAATCATGAGCTTTATTTTGAAGGGGAATACTTAGGGACATGTAATATCCTGTCAAGTTTCTGTTCGCTGAAAAGATGTGATTGTTTTCTCTAAACTGCTTCGTTTGTTTAGCGTTAATTAATGAATAAGACATTTATTGACATTCCTCACTGTGCAGTAAAAATTATTTCTGCTAAATAACTATGTTAGATAAACTTCCTGTGCTAGCATGCTAGCTATGCTACATGTATTAGCGCTGATGGTTCAGTGAAAATCTTTCTACATCAGAATAAAACTTTTTCTTACCGTGTGACGCTGAGTCTCTGTGGGAATGTTGGACCATCAGGATCAGAGAGGGAGGTGTGTGTGTGTGTGTGTGTGTGTGTGTGTGTGTGTGTGTGTGTGTGCATTCAGCATTCAGCTCAGTTACAGTGTTCTTCCATTGTTGCTTAGTAAATTGTTACCTTTTCCCATTTTATTGCTAAATATTTTGCATTTTTGCTGTAGAAAAGTCTCTATTTTTGCTATAACTTACATCTAAAACTTGAGAACTTTCTCCCTTGTTTATATTTAGCTACATTTTTGGTATTTATTGTTATAACAGAAACAACAATAATCATTAATGTTGTGTTTAGTATTATATTTTAAAGCACAGAATAGATACAAATAGAGAAGTTTAGAAAATAAAGTGAAAAGATAAAAGTAGCTGCAAAAAATAAATTATGAAAACAAACTGAAGCTACTGAGCTCACTAATGGCTCTGCTGCCACCTGATGGTAACACATGTAACTACAACCATAACACTTTCACACAACGTTTTAGAAATCACATTAAAAAACTAAGATGCTCACATCTGTTATTTTTATTTTTATTATTATTATTATTATTATTATTATTATTATTATAACAATGCATTGTATTTCATATAGCTCCTTTCATAAGCAAGGGAAAGCAAGGCAAGGCAAATGTTTTTGAATAGCGCATTTCATACACAAGGCAACTCAATGTGCTTTACATGATCAAAAAGTGAACCAGAAAACATTCAACAGCTTAAAATCAACAAGAATAATAAAATCTGCAGCAAAAAAACATTTAAAATAATTGGTATGGTTTGTAGACCGTCTGTAGATGGAAAGCGTATTTGGGTTTAAATCCTACCAATCAGACAGAACCACTTTGTTCATGTTAATCTCTCCTCAGCCAGAGTTAATCATGGAGTTCCACAAGGTTCAGTTTTAGGACAAATACTCTTTACATTATATATGCTTCCACTAGGTAACATTATCAGAGAACATATACATTTCTATTGCTATGCAGATGATACACAGCTTTATCTCTCAATTAAATCAGATGAAACTCATCAGTTATTAAAACTCCAGGCTTGTCTTAATGACATCACATCCTGGATGAGTCGTAACTTTCTCCTTCTTAACCAGGATAAAACCAAAGTGATTTTATTTGGTCTAAAACACCTCAGAGATAAATTATCAGAGTAAATAGTGTCTCTGGATGACATCACTCTGTCACCCAGCACCACAGTAATAAACATAGACATTATCTTTGATACTGACTTATCCTTTAATTCTCATATTAAACAAATCACAAGGACAGCCTTCTTCTACCTCTGTAATATCTATAAAATCAGGAATATCTTGACCCAGAGTGATGCTGAAAAACTAATCCATACATGTGTTACATCTAGATTAGATGATTGTAACTCTATACTGTCAGGATGTCCTAGTAACTCACTAAAAAGTCTCCAGTTAATTCAGAATGCTGCAGCTAGAATACTAACAGGTACTAACAGGAGAGAACATATTTCTACAGTGTTGGCTTCTCTTCATTGGCTTCCTGTAAAATCTAGAATAGAGTTTAAAATCCTCCTGTTAGCATACAAAGCTCTACATGATCTAGCTTCTGTATATCTATAGAGACCTGTTAGTGCTCTATCGTCCAGGTAGATCACTCTGCTCTCAGTCTGATGGTCTTCTGGAAGTTCCTAAAGTGTCTAGAAGTAAAACAGGAGGCAGATCGTTCAGCTACCAGGCTCCTCCCCTTTAGAACCAGCTCCCACACTTTTGAACTTTGTTGCATCATACTGCACACACTGCTTACACACCATTTACATTGATCACATGTGACCATACCAGCCTGTCATTGCCTGATCCCGTTAGATCTGTGAAGCTAAGCAGGTCTGGTCCTGGTTAGTAGATGATGGCGTGTGATTCTCAGATCACTGAGAATTCCAGGGGCCACAGTGGGGGACAGTCACCCCAGTGGTATCTGTCATTGTGTCCTTGGGCAAGGCACTTCACCCACATTGCCTAGTATGAATGTAGTGTGAGTGAGTGTTGGTGGTGGTGGGAGGGGCCAAAGGCACAGCCTCGCTTCCGTCAGTCTGCCCCAGGACAGCTGTGGCTACAATAGTAGCTTACCACCACTAAATGTGGAGTGAAAGAATAATGCCTTAATTCTGTAAAGCGACTTTAAGTGTCCAAAAAACGCTATATAAAATTGATGCATTATTATTATTACTATTATTATATTCATTCTCATTCCACTGTATTCCTATATCATGTTTTTCTGCAGTCAGTGTCTTCTCCTCGCCCTTCTCTCTTTTCTCTGTTTCAGATTCTTGAAGCTGATGATGGCAGTTCCTGATCTGTGGTTCACGGCTCAACTAGTCTGGGACACTTGGATGGTCAAGATACTTGCTGACAGCAGTCCTCTTTTCCTTGTTACCAAAGACAATCAACTCCATCTTGTCATGATTTAGTTGAAGGAAGTTTTCACTCATCCATCAGTTTATTTTTTCTAAGCAGTCACACAACACCTCAATGGGACCAGCCGGTGAAGGAAGCCGAAGCTACTGTAAAAACAGCCCAAACAAAGTCTAAACGCTCGGCTCTGAGAAAACCTCAGGGTTTAACAGTTACCGTAGACTCACGGTAGAAGAAGCAGCAGTGTTCCTGGGTTTACTTAGCTTCTATAGCATGACCCGTGTTGTGCCAAAGTCTGTGACCCAAAAAAAATCTGTGACCGCTGCGGCTTCTCGGCGGTAGAGAAGAAGAGCGCTAAACTTCTTCGTAGCTATTAAAGAGCTATTTACTCCCCCTTAAACATGACGCTTTGGTGGGTGAAGTAAATGCAGACTGGAGAAGAATTACAATCGTGTTTAAGGGAGAGTAAATGTCCACTGAGAAGCTGATTGTGTTGGAACTGTCGCCACCTACGGTCACCGATTTTTTCGGGTCACAACTCAGCTCAGCTTCGGCTCTTGGTGACGTCATCGACTAGTATGCACATAAAGTCAACCTTTAAAATTATGCAGTCGTTCAACCCCTACCATGCGGTGGCTAACAGGTGCTAGCAGGGATGCTGTCAAAGACAGCGTTTTTGGCTCAAGACGGCAGCTGGTGTTCTGGCGTCTGGAAGCTTGGATACTGGTGGTATGGAGCATGGAGCTGGTCTGTTCACTGAAACGTGAGCACCCGTGAGGAGGATTAACGTGCACAGGAGCGCCAGAGGCTGGATCTGAGACAATAGCTGGTGTGCTGGAGTCTGGAAAGCTCCGGACCTCCGGAGCGTGGAGTGGGGCAGTCACCGGAGTTGGGGCTCAATGGTTTGACACCTTGGAGTGGTGAAGAACCAAGGACAGCACTAGACCAAGCTCAGGCAAGGTAAGTGCTGTGTTCTCCTCAACCTGGTGTGGTCTAAAAGCGTCAGTCCTACCAACGTCCATCGACTGGAGGCTAAAAAGATCTGCCTGTGGACAGTTAAGCTGATAAAACAAAAACCCGAGATATGCTGAGAAAGAGAAAAGGTGTTTGAATGGACGGCGTCTGTCCGCCTCCTTGCTTTTGAGGGCTTGAGATAGAGGGTGGATCCAATAGTGAGGTTTACCTATGATGAAAATTACAGGCATCTCATCTTTTTAAGTGGAAAGTACTTAGACAATTGGTGACTGACTGAATACTTTTTTGCCCCACTGTAACTCATGATTGACCTGAAGAAGAGGAGGAGGGAAAACCTCAGTGTTTGTAAACAAAGTTATTTTGATTCCCAAATCACGCGATGAACCTTAGACTGAAACTCACGCACGCTCGCGCACACACACACACACACACACACACACACACACACACACACACACACACACACCAAGGCCAGAGGTGAGCTGAGGCCTCACTGTGTGTGTTTATTTCTGTATCTGCTAAGTTTAGCGTAGAATATCTTGCTCTAGTTACATCGCTATGTATGGAATCACAGGAGTGCCAAGTGCAGGTCTTTGCTTTGACATTGATTTTACTTGACGGATTGAGCCATCAAGTAAAATCAATGTCAAAATGCAAATAGAAAAGACAAAGACAAAGCAAAATGAAAAAACAATGACTACATTTGTATTTTTTTAAATTTTTTATTATTGATTCTCTTTATATTTCCACATTTATTCTCTTTTAATTTTGGCTCTCCTGTGATTCCATAACTCTGAGGAGTGAGCAGGACAAAGCTAAACACCACAAGGGGGCACAAACACAAAAAGAGATTCACCAACTGTACACTCCATATTATTTGGTGGAACTAGGGACTGTAACTAAGTAACAAAGTATAAGTAACTAATTAGGTAAATAAGTAATAAAGTAATACTGTCACTGATTTGTTACATTTCATCACTTCTGGTCCCATTTCCTCCTCAGCATTCTGTGGACCAATGAGTGAGCAGCGTCGTTGCTATGACAACACCAATGACCGTGAGAGTATCTGATTATTACTATTATTATTATTATATTTTAATTTTCTGACTGAAAGGAAATAAGAGTGAAATGTGCAACATTATTGTTAATAAAAGCTTGAGGCTAAAGACTAAAATGAGTCAAAACTGTATTCATCCAATCACTGGCTAACTTTGAGAAAAGGGGCGGGACATTATGTTGGTTGAGCTAATCAGGAGTGAGACATTTAAACAGACTAATGTGTTCTATACGATCAATAAAACATTTAGATTATGAATAATAAGACAGTAACAGTATCATCACGTATGTCATCCTGTTGTGATTAAAGTTGTGCAAACATTAAATTATATATATATATATATATATATATATATATATATAATATTATTTTAGTGTGTGTTTTAAAGCTTGGGCTCAGACTGATCCATGTCATGTGAGCGCTCTCAGCCAATCAGAAGTCAGACAGCTCAACCTAATCCCTCTGCCGTCATCCAGTTGCCAGCTGGTAACCATGGTGATGAGCCTCCAGCACCCCCCCCCCCACACACACACACACAGTTTGTTAGCCAACGTCCTGTTGCAACATTAGCTCACACTGTCCAAAGTCACAGCCAGAGTCAACATTAGGATCAGATTAAAGCTCACGTGCACGCTCACAGCACCGTGCACATCTCCATCTGAAGCTCAGTGTGTGCTCAAAGGTCAAAGGTCACGCTCTCCAACCACTGAGGGAACCTTTAAAGTTGACCGTGTGTGAAAAGAAGGAAAAGCTCCCGTTTACCTCTGTGTCAAAGTCAAGGTCCGCGGGCCAAATCCAGCCCTTTAGAGCAGTGCTTCTCAAATGAGGGTACGTGTACACCTCGGGGTACATGACAACAGTACAGGGGGTACTTAGATAGAGAGAGAGAATGTAGAAAATTACAAACTAAAGAGTTTTATAATGTTTTTTTTGGTTAAAATTGATAATCATACTAAAAAATTAACAACACACAAAACGACAAAGAAACGCTGAATGAGAGAAAAATATACAAGATCACAACAAAATACACAAAAACCGAGAAACATACAAAACAACAATAGAAACAACCAAACGACACCAAAAACACACAAAATTAGGGTCCGAAGGAGTGGCCGGGGTCGTTAACCCATGTGTATCACATATGAGACTGAACGTTGTATTTGAGAGTTATCACGGTTTTTTTATTAAGGCGTGGTACATCTGAGAACGCAAAGCATGATGGGTAATTTTCACCTTGAGTCTTGTTTAGGGATGGACAGTCATGTGTATCAAATATTAGGCAGTTTGAACGTTGTATATGAGAGTTATAGCGGTTTTTCTATTATGGCGTGCAAAATGGCGAAGATACAGTATTTAGACGTGACAACAAAGAATTTTCCAGTGACATTATAGGCCCCTCCCACTGATCACAGCCTGTTTTTTCTTCATCAGCGACCTGCTCCCATCTTATAAGATTCATCCAACACGATCTTGAAGTCAACATAACATATCGTCTTTTTGCTAGAGCTGGTAGCATTGGACTCCATTAAAAGCGGCGCTCTCTGAGAACGCAAGGCATGATGGGTAATATTCACAATGAGTCTTGTTTATGGATGGACATCATGTGTATCAAAAGCTAAATGGCACCAGTCACGCTACGACCAAATCGTTAGAGATACACAAATTATTTCAATGGTTTTTATTCTTCAGTGGGTCGTAAATGTTCTGGCCGAGTTTGAAGCCAATCAGACTCGTTCTCACAAATGCGTTTCCAGGGCGAAACGCCATTTTTTGACCAAAGATGACTGACTTCCTGTTTTGTTTAGGGCGTGGTCATAATGTAACTTTTTGCTCATCTTGGGGTGAATTTCATATGAATCGGACAAACCTGCTGGTCGTGCGGTTGTATCTCATTTTTGGCGTCTATAATACGCGCCGTGTGGCCATTTTTTAAGTGATTTTTTTCATTGTGTCAAATGATCTCGTTATTCAGCAGGTGTGAGGTGTGTGTAGATACTGGTGAGACTTTGAGCATCTTAAGGAGGTGTGGAATAATAATAGGGAAAAAGAGCAAGAACAAGAGGTTCCTACGGCCTTTAGGCCCTAATCAGAGAAAAATATACTGGATAATAAAAACAAAACCAAATGATAGAAATGATCTTGATTAGAACATTAAGTAAAAATACAAAGATCTGATTCATTCACTTATTTACAAAATAAGATTTTTTAAAATGTGCGTTATCACTCATTAATTCCATCATTATGATCTCTCTCTCTCTCTCTCTATATATATATATATATATATATATATATATATATATATACATAGATGTTTTTTCACAGAGTTCTGAGTCAAATGTTGACATAAGGGGGACTAGAACCAAAAAAGTCTGAGAACCACTGCTTTAGAACATCGACTGTGGGCCTCTGGAAACAGAAAACATGAATCATTGTGTGAAAGACTAAATAAATCATATGATATTTACAGGATCACGTTTTACCATGATTATATCACATGATGGCAGCCATTTTTAATCTCACATTCTTGAAATAAATCGAGTTATTCCACAAAATGTCCCCAAATTAAACAAAAATTGGTGACAAAATGAAGGAAATTCAAAGTAAAGACAGCACAGATAAACTACAGGTCCCTTTTACACATTTCACTTCCCTTTCCTAAACCATCTCTGTTTCCATGGAAACAACACTGGGATAAACAACACAGATTAAAATGGGCAAAAAAAGGTGGAGACGCCAAGTTTAAAGGTGAGGTGAGAGAGGAAGAGAGAAAACAAGAAGAACAGCAGATGAAGTCAATAAAAGCCTGTTAAGCTAAAGTCTGATTGATTGATTGATTGATTGATCAGAGATCAGTGTGATTATATAAGCTTGCTCTCAGCTCTACGTGACCTGCTGTGTTTGTTGTCTCTGCTCCACTTAATGATGATGATGATGATGATGAAGATGTTTTCACATCGATCGGCCTCCACACTTTGAACTTTATTGATCGTGATCAGGCCACGTTCGTGTGGAACCATAAATAACTCCAAGCAAACCAGATTGTTGACAAAACAAAGGTTGGATCAACCTGTAACATCCACCTCTAGATCTAAAACCAATAGATCTGTTCCTGTCCTTCTTGATTGCAGATGTATAAAGAATAGATCTGTTCCTGCGCTTCATTACAGATGTTGTCCGTTTCTTTCTTTAATACACACTATGTTATGTTGCCAGTTTGGAAGATTCTTTCCTGCAGTTGGGAGCCTTTTCTATAGTGGTGATATGTCTACATTGAAACATGTTGATTCAGAGGGAAGTGTTGTTAGTTCCCCTCCCCCACCCCACCCTACACATGGTGTTTCCCACTCTGACTGGATGCAGTGAATGGTTTGTTTATCAGCTCCTCTCGGGCCTCTGACAGCTCTGTGATTAGTTCACGGGGCCTCACATTCCCAGGTTCTCCTCTGAGGAACCCACTGACCTACTGAGCTCACAGCAGCTCCTACAGATCTTCAAGCTCTGGTTCTCAGGTTGTTTTCGCACTGATTGGGTCAAAGCCAGCGATGAAGAGTCCGTTTGTTCTTTAGCAACATTCAACAATGGAACAGCAACAAGTTGTCCTGCTTTTCCTGGTTTTAAAGCCCTGGTTTGGGCTCTCACCGGTTTTTCTGATCACCCACAATGCAGTGCGCTCTACGTCATCTCTGATACTTCCTGTGTTTGATTTCCAGTGAATTTCACTCTAGACGTTGATTGGAAACGCTCTGACTCACAGAAACAATCACTCTAGAATTCTCCTGTTGGATCCCTCCGTCTGATTTTATATGGTCCCCAAAATGCTAATGCTAAGTTAGTGCTAAGGCTACGCTAATGCTAAAGCTAGGTTAACGCTGATGCTAGCTAAATTCATGCCAATGCTAGCTAATATTATTGCTAATTTATACTAAAGCTAGCTAATGCTAACTTATGTTAATGTTAGTTATTATTAATGCTAATGCTAACTTATGTTAATGCTAATGGTACCTTATGCTACTGCTAGCTAATTCAAATGTTAGCTATTGCTAATGCAGTGTAACGCATGTTAGCGCCTGTATCCTCATTTTCTTCAGGAAATGCATCTAAATATTTTTGTGTCAGTTTGTGTATTTTTGTGTGTGTCATTTTGTGCGTGTGTATTTTTAAGGTCAACAACCAGACGGCGGTTAATGATGTTCCTAACGTTTGGAGAACCTCTAATCTCCTTTACAGTAGTTTGGGATGATTTCTTTGCTGTAAACTTTGAGTGGCTTTTCTTCTTGTTTTGTGTAGTTTTGTGGGCCTGTTGTGTGCTTTCATTGTATGTATTTCTTCATAACGTTTGTGTAGAGCGGACGTTTCATATCCCCTTCCTCCTGTTGTCAGGGTTGATCAAGGTGAAAGACGAGGAAGCACGCCCACATGTGTTGTGTTAGCTTAGCACGTAGCTTAGCACGTAGCTCGCAGCAGTGCATGTGATGAAAGCAGCTGATGATGGATCTTGATGGAGCCACTGGGTTCATGTGAAGGTGTTGTTGTAGGCCAGCAGGGGTCTATCATGGTTCTCCTTTAGCAGCTGAAGCAACAGCTTGGGACACGCCCCCCTCCACTGGACCACAGCCAGGCCACGCCCCTCTGCACTCCCATTGGCTGCTAACAGCCAACAGTGGATATGGTATGCAAATAGAGCAAGAGAGGCAGTTAAAACTAGTGTGAGCACAGCAGTCAGTGAGGCAGAGGAGAAGGAAGGAGAGACGAAGAGGAGCCAAGGGGGGAGTGGCCATTAACATGACTGTCTGCGTTTAACAAGGAAGCCACAGTTTGGACACCATCGGATCTATTCTCGTCTGCTCCATGAGTGCTGCAAGGTGAGAGGAGAGATACGTAGAAACAAAAGTTCTCATCTGCTCGGCAAAATCACCTGTTAAAGATTTAACACTAAGAGGAAAATATCTGTCATCCAAGAGGGAAAAAAGCCCTGAAAGAACAGATCTATGGTTGATATGTCTATGAGAGAGGACAAGAGAAGAGAGTTTAAAAGGAGAGTTTGCAGAGAGAGAAGCCGAGAGAGGGGGGGGGAAGGGGGCGTGACGGCACATTTCTAAACCGAGGATTGAGTCAAACAAAAAGTTTTTCATCATCGAGAATTTTTAATTTGATGATTGTGGACAAATTGAGAATTAAAACTGACACGTGACAAAATTAAATCATCCGAGTTTAGATAAGTCTGAATTGTTGAACAGAGAGAGAAGGGGGGAAGGGGGCGTGACGGCACATTTCTAAACTGAGGATTGAGTCAAATGTTGCTGAAAAAGTGACGACATAGAACAAAGAGTTCTTCATCATCAATAACTTTAAAGTTAATCATTGTGGATGAAATAAGAGTTGAGATTAAATCATCTGAGTTTAGATAAGTCTGAGTTGCTGATTATTGCCCGATTGGTTGATGAGTGAATGTGTGACGCTGACCTTAGACACGCCCCTTTCTCTCCACAGCATCCTCTCCTTCAGTCCGTCTGCGATGCCCGGTCCTGTGATGCAGATGGACGTGGCCATGCGCTTCTACATCAGCCACTCTCCTCCGGCGCTAAGAAGCTTCCTCAGCTCCTACGAGGATCTGCAGAAAGCCAAGAACTGGGTCAACCTGTCCAACAGCCGCGGCCAACCGCCCCCGCCGCATTACAAACCGCTGCGGCCGTGCCTCAGCAGCAAGCAGAGGGCGACGGATGGCGGTTGGAGCGGCGAAGGAAAGGCCTGCAAGAAACGCGTGGTGTTTGCCGACATGAAGGGCATGTCGCTGACCGCCATCCACGTCTTCTCCAAGTTTGACGACGAGCCGTACCCGTCACTGGGCGCCCCACAGTCCAACGAGGACCTGCAGTTTGACATGGCCGATCTGGAGGAGGCCACCATGGACCTTAAGATCAGCTCGGTGCGAAACCTGACGCTGGACTTCAATCCGCCCTCCGCCGACTACCTGGACTTCAGGAACCGTCTGATTAAGAATGCTGTGTGCTTGGAGAACTGCTCGTTGCAGGGCCGCTCTCTCACCGGCACCGTCAAGGTGAGGAACATCGGCTTCGAGAAGCAGGTGAAGGTCCGAGTCACCTTCGACTCGTGGGCCAGCTTCATCGATGTCGGGTGCACCTTCATGAACAACGTGTACGGCTGCCAGGACTCCGACACCTTCGCCTTCGTGCTGGAGTTGCCGGACAACGTGCCGCCGCACAGCCACGTGGAGTTCTGCATCTGCTTCACGGTCCAGGACCAAACCTTCTGGGACAACAACGACGGGCACAACTATGTCCTCAAGCACGTGGGCTGGAACGGCGAGAAGCTGCCAAACGCGGAGCCTCCTGCCTCTGCCGAGCAAAAGAAACCGGCCGAGCAGAAACATGGCAGCGTCAAGTTGCTGGAGCTGGACTTCGACCAGTTCGGCAGCCCTCGCATGTCCAGCGGACTTTTCCCCGGTTGGCAGAGCTGGGGTCAGATCGATACGGCCGTGCCCTATTGGTAAAGTCACACAGACGTTTGTGGGCGGGAGGAAAGGAACCGCAATGGGCATTGGGTACAAACTGGACCCAAACAAAGGAAGTCCATGTCTACTGACCTGCTTAGTGACCAGGAGTTGAAGGTGTAGCACTGATGGAGATGTCCTGCTCCATGTGACGTCTGAACACATCCTTCATATTGAAGGAGACGCACAGGGCGCGCACGGTGAGCACGGTTTTACAAACGTTGACCCGACAACCCGCTGAGCTTCTCATTTTTAAAATTTTAACTTCATGTTTCAGACTAAAAAACTCTAAAGCACAGCTTCACGGATGAAGACGAGTTAGTTTTTTAACTGGAGTCTTTGTACCAACTTTTCATCTTTTTCAATTTGAGCTACAATTTTAAAATTCTGTAAAAAAAAAAACCCTCAAATAATAATTCACCAAACGTGCTTAATGTGAACGTTAATCGTCGCTGTGGCTAACACAGGCTAGCTAGCACGCACCCCCACGGGTATGTTGGGTTGTTTGTTACATTCGATGCAGTTCGTAATTTAAAAAACAGTAAAAATAAACTAAAACAGACGTTAGGGGACTGAAGGAGTTGCAGGTTCTCTGTGCTTTGTAACTATGGAAAAAGGTTAAATGCACTTTTAAAGGAACACTTGTGGGTTAGGGTCCAGCCCGGTCGTCCCAATTATGAAATGTGCCAAGGTCGCGAAAAAAGGTTTGATGTAAACAGTTTAAAGCTCGTAAAAAACTGTAAATATATAAAGTAGTTGAAGTAACTTTTACACTTTTACGCGCCCTCAACATTTTTTTTCTACAGATTTACTAATTTTTACACGCTTGTTTTTTGCGACCTTTGACGTTCCTTTGTAAAACTTTACACGCCTGCGTAGAACTTTTCGTCTCTGAGAACTTTTGAGGTTTTACTATTTTTTTATGCATTTGCGCTGTTCGAACGTTCCCACTTTGAACTTTTTACGTTTCTGTGTAAAAACCTTTTATATGTTCACGCAGAACACTCGAGCACGTACAAAAAAATCAAATGAGAATAAATAAATTAATAACATCTGTATTTTGAGCCAGGGTGAAAGAGAGAGAGTGCGTAGTGTTTGGATCGCAGAGGGTTGAACGTCCGGCTGATTCTTGTGTAAATATTGACGTTTGCACCATCAGAGTTACAATAACTGTAATAAGGATAATAATGAGTGGCCTTCATCTCCTCCCTCTGCGTTGCACATGTTTGATTGATGAAAGTGTCGTTAGCAAACCGCGCTGCTAGGAGTGACTGAGTGTGTGAGAAGTGACGCCACAGGTGATTGGTCGGCCCGTGTGAGGGGAAGGAAGTGATGAAACGGTGTTGTTGTGGTATGTGGACATGAAGAAAGGATGGAAGTGGAAGACTTTTGGTTTGTTGAGAGAACGTTTGGCTGGAGGTGAAACGAGCTCCAGCATTTTGAGCATCACTTGAAGGTGTTTGTTGCTAACACACACACACACACACACACACACACACACACACACACACACACACACACACACACACACACACACACACACACACACACAGTGTCAGTTGTGTTTTTCTTTTTTTCTGAATAAATTTCTATATTTGTGCTAAAAATGCTTCCTGTTTCTTTCTTCTTTTTAAACTTCCAAACATATTTTTATTTTACAGTGAAACACCTCAAACCTACGTTAATTTAATATTTTCCAACACGTTTAGGAAGTTTTCTGCCATTAAAATCCTAAATAAAACACACATATACATAACATTAAAACACATTGGGTTTATATATAATATTATATTATGAAACGAGTCAATATTAACTCCCATTTACTTTAAAACTAAACTATAAAAACTCTCATTTAGATTTTTTTTTATTTCAATCAAATAGAAATAGAAATATAACAACTACATACAACATTAAAAACATGTTACATAACATTATATAATGTCCTCAGTCATCATTTAAGCACATTTACTAATTTCAAATAAAATATTTAACATAACTAATCTGTGGAATAAATAAACTTTATTTTTAAAGGTTTAAAGCTAAAATACTTTGATCCATTAAAAACCAAATAATCAGCCGATCGATCAATAAACGAGCCGATAAATAGAGTCACATTTCACACACAAAAGGTTTTTTAACACCTGTGTGCAGAGCCAAGTAAATAATCTAGTAACTAAGTAAGTAAATAACTAGCAAGGAACTAAATAAGTAACTAATATGAAGTTTCAAGGATTTTTAAATGTCATTATGTGTGTAACTATGGAATCACAGGAGTGAAAAAATTAAAAAGAAATGCTTGTGGAATTATAGAGAATCAGTGATGGAAAAATCTACAAATATATTCTTTTTCCATTTTGATTTTTCATTCATTTACTTCATGACTCAAGTTGTCGGTAAAAGCAATGTCACATCAATGACCTGGGTCATTCTGTCCAGGCTGACGAGTCGATACCTGATCACACGATTCCTGCTTGCAGCAGACTTGGGGAGTAATGGATTACAAGTAACAGTGTTATGTAATTAGTATACAAAAATCATGTAACTGTAATCCGTGACAGTATATTAAAAAACATGCATCAGATTACAGGTTTTTTTTAAAATAAAAACTGGGATTATTTCAGGGGATTACATTTTAAAAGCAAGCAGAATATGCATCAGTGCATCAAACACACAGTGCATGCACACGCATTGAGACACTTCACGGTAGTTCACCACAACAAAAGAACACGTAAAACAAGCTGTAACAATGTTGTGATGACGCAAACAGCGCGATCACTGCGCGCTTATCTGGAAACGTGTCCATGGATTTAATATAAACAAGCAAAAATCCCTGGATGACATTTTAACAGCAGGCAAAGATCATTCAAATTGTACTGTCAGTTGATAAAAAGCTATATAAAATTCAATGCATTATTATAATTAATATTACTGTGATATTGTTTCTTTTTTAGGATTTAAATGAAACATGATGCAGTCGTTTCCATTATGGATGCACTCAAATGACATTTTTTGTCCGAAACTGAAACACCAAAATAAATTATGTAAATGATTATTCCCACATTGCATTTCTGGCTCAGAATTTGTACTAATCACTAAAATTAAAACATTGCAAATGTATACATTAATATTAACACTTAAAAGAATAAATCAATTAAAAATATGAAAATATTTAGCACAGACATTCCAATAATGCACACAATATAAAATAAAATAATTAAAAGTTTCACCTGACCCCACTCATACATTAAATATTATTGTACAGACCAATAACTGACTGAGCTGTTGGTAGAGAGTTACATTAAATATGTTGTTTAATTAAAACACAAAGTGCTTTGAAGTTATTGATGAAAATCAGCTTCTATTGGTTTTATTTATTATCCAAACATGTTCTTTAGACTCACACACAGCTCTGTGTACATATCTTTTGTCCGCTGGTTTAATTTTAATCCAATCAGGTGATAATCTTTATAACACGGACCATTTACAGTCGTGATAAAGTTCAGATGTGCACTGACAGCACAAATATAACACCATACATGCCATGTTTCAGATTGTTGTGTAGGGTTACCACGGTATTACAGTGATGACATGACAGAAACATAAAACACACGTACTGATCCATTAACTCTGTTAGAAATCTCTTCAGTGATCAGATTATTAAATCCAGACGCTCTGAGTCCACGGACACGTTGGTTCGTTTCTACACAAGCGTACGGTGACATCACTGTTTGTGTTCATTTGTTGTGGTGAACTGCCATGAAGTGTCTCAATGCGTGTGCGTACTGTGTGTTTGATGCACTGATATATATTCTGCTTGCTTTTAAATTGAATCCCCCGAAATAATCCCTGTTTTTACAACAACAAAAAAACCCTGTAATCTGATTACACATTTTTTATTATACTGTCACAGATTACAGTGACATGTTTTTGTATACTGATTACATAACACTGTTACGTGTAATCAGTGTTAGGGTTATGCATTTCCTTTTAATTTTGGCACTACTGTGATTCCATACGTAACATGTACAGTACATAGAGAAATAGTTCCCCTGTTAAGCCCTTAAAATAATAAACAGAGAACAAAGAAAATGATAATATGATGAATAAAATAAATGGAATGAATAAAATGATGGGAGCGTTCCCAGTGAGTAATGGTGTGACTGGGATTCACACACATGTGATCCCTGGGGTGAACGTGTCTCTGGGAGCTTTAGAAGATTTAAGGATCCACGTCCAATATTACTCTGAATAAAGCTTCAAAAAACAACGCTACACACACACACACACACACACACGAGAGGAACACCTGAGTGGAGACTCTCTGACAGGGTGTGTAGAAAGCAGTCCATCAGGATTGTAAAGGGTTGAGAAATATCCGGTAAATAAAGGAATTAACCGGAAACACTGGGAGTCATTTTTATAACTGATGCTGATATTTTAGACAATGATAAAATAAATTTAACATTCCTGTTGAGGGTCAATCTTCAATTTAGAAAATGTACCATTGATTATCATGGAATGTTTCCAACTGTGGAAATTCCTGGAATTTTACAACCTTAGTATAAATGTTCATATTAATTTCAATAAATGATAATATATGTAATTAATTTAATTCCAAATAATAATTCTCATGAAAACTGAAAATGTTGGAACACTGCTCACTTTTATTTTTCATGTTCGGTCAGTTCGGTAACTATGGCGATATCAACCAATGAAAGAGTCCCATTTTCACCACAACCAATGAAAGAGCAGCAAGGCTGCCACAGAAACTAAGGGTGCTAAGCTAACCCAAACATGTGGCACACGATGCTATGTGCTAAGCTAACCCAAACATGTGGCACAGGATGCTGTGGGAAGCTAGCCCAAACATGTAGCACAGGATGCTATGTGATAAGCTAACCCAAACATGTAGCGCAGGATGCTATGTGCTAAGATAACCCAAACATGTAGCACAGGATGCTATGTGCTAAGCTAACCCAAATATGTGGCACAGGATGCTACATGCTAAGCTAACCCAAATCTGTGGCACAGGATGCTATGTGCTAAGCTAACCCAAATATGTGACACAGGATGCTATGTGCTAAGCTAACCCAAATATGTGGCACAGGATGCTATGTGCTAAGCTAACCCAAACATATGGCACTGAATGCTACATACTAAGCTAATCCAAATATTTTGGACTGGTTGCTACATGCTAATCTAACCCAAACATGTTGGTTTGAATGCTATGTGCTAAGCTAACACAAATATTTAAATTGTTAAACTTTGTAGCCACAGAAGCTTGAGAAGTATTTGACTGCTTTATTGTTATTTTTTAAACAATGTTAGATTTTGCAAGGTAAGCAAAATAAATGTTTCCCTCTTCGTTTAAAGTTGGCCTCTGTGTGTTTAAAATCTTAGAATCACTTGATCAAACCTTGGAAAGCAGCATTTTATTCAACACAGTCAGGTTTCTTTGACACCCTTTGTTACTAAGAGTATTGATTATGAATCGAGACTTGGGTTGAAATCGAATCGTGAGTTGTTGTAAGATTCACATTCCTCACAGAAACATAGTGTGTAATGTTGTGTAGTCACAGCTGCATCAGGGCAAACATTCACCTAAAAGTCGTTCATTTCCTGCCTCACTCTGAGCTCGCTCACATTCCTCCTTCATCTCAATCATCTCCAACACTCAGAGGATGAAGGTCATTCCACCAGGATTCCTAACACACTTTATCAACGCTTTCAATCTTTTCCAACTGGACAAGAGACTCTAAACCATTCACTGCTGATCTACATCACACAGCTCTATGATTTGAGTCGATCAAACATGTGATTGGAGGTTGTCTGAGGTCAGAGACGTGCTGTGAGAAGTGGCGAGAGCAGGAAGAAGAAGAGGAGTTTACAGAACCAGGAAGAGTCGGAGTTTAATGAGCCGAGAGAGAAAAACCGGCCTTGAGAGCCACCAGACAACCTCTACATCATCTTCAGTTTTTCACAATAAGAGTCATAGGAAAGCCTCATTAGAGACCACACATTGACGTGGAGACCGCATGTGGCTCAGATCTACAAAAAGTGAAATACTTAATTATCAACTTTCCACCAATAACAAGAACCAAGAGAAGCAATAACCATTAACCAATAGTATACTACGTATCATTTAAAACATTCAAATTGACACGTTCTGTTACTTTCAGATTAGTCACGATATCAAAAACTGGAATACAATCAAAACTGCCCCATAGAATGTTGAAACTTAATAATATAATAAAACATCATCTACTCAATAAAAACAATGATCTGCTGCTGGACATCAGATCATTCTGGAGTGGGAAACAGTTTGTAGTGGATGTCATAAAGGAATTAATAGTAACACGTGGGAGGAGTTTGATTGGAAGACAAAGATAAGGTTCTTTAACGACTTTGGTGATTTCTAAATTTGTTGATGGAATGGTTGGAGATTGTTCTCATATACTGTATGTGGGATTGTCCAGTTCTGATTCCTTTGTGGAGGGCTGTAAAGATGGAGATAGATAAGGTTCTGAGAGTTGATTTACTGTACACACCTTGATTTAACGCCTGCAAACATGTATAGAAAAGATCAAAAACACATGTTACATATACTCCTGATGACTGCTCAGTGGAACAATGGAGGCTTTATCTGCAAAGTTACAGTTGAGGTCTGAGATCTTCATGAGGAGATGATTACCTATAAAAAATACCTGTGGAACTGAGAGCTCATCTACACTCTGCTGTAATGTCTACATTGTTCATCTTTTTATTTGTTTATTTGTCTCATGTCGACTTTGTTTGGTTTTCTGGGACCAACATGTTTTTTTATATGATTCATTTTTTCTGACATTGTCATATATATGCTTTCTTGTTGTCAAGGAAGGTTCTGTCACGTGTTTTCATGTGTTTATTACAAAAAAGAGAAAAATCATGTTCTTAAAAAAAAAACCCAAACATTTAAAGGAGCATAGAGCTAGATGTATAAACCAGACGCCATCATGACGGTGTTAGCGTTACTGCAGGGAGCATGCATCCAATGTTTGTTTATCACGGAGCACAGCTGATACTGTGGATAGAGGACGGACACCCGACGGCACCGGACGGGTCGGGTTCAGACAGGTGTTTAGAACTGGTGGTGGGGTTGGGTCACATGGTGCTGCAGCCACAGCTGATCCACGGTGGATGTAGAATGAAGCAGAGGACAATTATAAAGGAGTAAACCATTGAAACATTCCTTTTACTGCACAATAACACGGATTATCCTTATCTTTGATTCATAGATTATGTAAATAGATCTGATGGGTCTCTTGCGTGCACGGCGCCCCTGTTCGTGTTTTACTTTCTCTTGTTACCCGTGGGTTGATCTGATGTTGACGTTAATATAGATATATATAAAATATAAAATTAATGTTTATCTTTTCTCAAATCTTGCCCTCTGCTTCTTTAAGATGTATAAAATAAATATATTTAAATTATTCACAGCTAGAGGAGATAATAATGCATTATACTGTGTGTAATAATCAATTGTTGTGTTCCAGTTTGTGTAGATGAGTGTGTCTGTCTAGTTTATTGTGTAGATGTGTGAACGTGTGAACCTGCACGCAGCTGGGAGTGTGTGTGTGTGTGTGTGTGTGTGTGTGTGTGTGTGTGGGGACAGGCCCCAACACACACGCTGGCACACAAACAGAAGCACAGCATTAGTGCCAGGGGTGAGTCACACTGTCACACACACACACACACACACACACACACACACACACACACCTATCCAAGTACGTCCTTCGTTCATTGTTCAGAAACTTGGCATAAATACAGTTGCCGTGCACATGAAAGGGGTGGAGATTACAGCATCTGACCAATCAATGGAGAGAACTGTCAGACTGAGGGTCTTTACAATGAATGAACAGTTTATGATCTTAAATAAAAATAATGAATATAAATCCATGATGACAGTGAATTAGTGCAGCAGGAGGCGGAGCTTTTATACTTGCTCAGATCTGATCCACTTCATAACTTTATAACTCCGACCACGTTATGAAGTTTAAAATGATGAATAATTAAAATCCATAATTCAGACATTGAGAAGGTGGTCTTCAACCAACTGAGTCAATTCTTAACATTCAACAAAACATTTGATAAATTTCAGTCAGGTTTTGGTTCTGATGACATCACAGAAACTGATCTGATCAAAGTGATCAATGACATAAGGTTGAACACTGATTCAGGAAAAGTATCTGTTCTCATTCTATTGGATCTAAGTCTGTATTTGACACTGTAGATCATATAATGTTGTTGGGTTGGACTAAATGTTAAAGTAATGGTTTAAGTTCTACTTGGAGGATCAAAGTTATTTTGTAAACATTGTAAACTTTGAATCTGCACTGAAAGTTTTTTATTTTAGTGTATCTGTATGTCTGTAACATGCTTTCAGTGACTGAGCAGAGAGGCTCCTCCCCCCACCCTCAATAAAGTGCTGAGTGTTTGCTCCGTGTGGGCGTGGCACTCAGACTTTACTTTCTTTGTGTGCTCGAGTGCGTTTTTGGCCTGAAGAGCTGAATTTAACCTGCAGCACATGGAACACACTCACCACCACCACCACCGTGCACTTACGTCAGGCTTTTATAGACGACACACACACACACACACACACACACACACACACACACACACACACACACACACACACACACACACACACACACACACACACACACACACACAGCAGTGTGAACTCACTGACCTGATGATGTCAAATGCCTTCAAGAAACAAAGAATATTTTTATTTTTTGAACAATTTCAGCCAATTTGTGCTTATTTTTACCATTTTTCTACAATTCCACCAAACTCACCATATTTGAACCTATTTTCATCACTTTTTCTTGCCATATTTTTGCTACATTTCTCTCATTTCTGACACTTCTACATCACATTTCAATTACTTTTCTACACATTTTTTCCACTTTCCAGACATGTTCATCACTTATAAACCATTTCTACCACTTTTACACCTAATGTCACATATGTTGACCTATTATTGTCACGTTTAACCATATGTTATGTTTATTTTTTACCCATTTATCCACATTCATGAATTGTCATTCCTATTGTTGCCAGTTTAAACTAATTTTCCCTACTTTTTTAAATTCCATTCCCCACAATTTGCAACTTTTATCCAATCTCTGTGTTTTTTAAAATCCCATGTCCCCCCTTTCTGCTACTGTTTTTGGGGGTCAGGGCCTGAACAGGATGAGAACCACTGGTTTAACCCAAACCCCCCGAATTGAGGAATCGATGATGATGAAGTCCAGAGCATGCAGCGTCCTCTCACACTCGTCATGGAGACGAGCTTCACCTGAGCATGAACTGACCAATCAGCAGCAGGCTTGTCTCAAACCTCCTCATCCTCACATTTTACACTCAAACGTTCCCTCTAATAAAGTTATATTAGCACAGTGACTTTTTTACATGTTAGAACAAAAAAACTAAAGTTGTTAAAAAATGATTTTAAAAAAAAGTAATTTTATTTAGAAAAGCTCCACCGTGTCACCCATACCTCCTTTAACTAGTTAACTAGAACTATGAGTAACATGAAATCATCTACGAGTTAGTAGACTTTTCTACTAAGATCTACTTTACTAGTAAAGTCAAAAGTTTCACTAGTTGTACTAGTAGACCTAATGTAAGTAGGACGGATTAGAACCAAATCCAGTTCTCTGATTGGTTGGAATGTTATTGTAAGCCAATGAAAAGCCTGAAATGTGCTTTTCCCCGCCCCCTCATTTGCGTAGAAGGTTAACTAGTAGTACTAGTGACACTTTTAACATTACTAGTAAAGTGTACTTGTGTACCAGTAAACTAGTAGAGACCCACACAAGCACTAGTCTAGAACTAGTAAACTAGTCTAAACCAGTCTAAACTAGTCTAGAACTAGTAAACTAGTCTAAACAGGTCTAAACTAGTCTAGAACTAGCCTAAACCAGTCTAAACTAGTCTAGAACTAGTAAACTAATAAACCAGTCTAGAACTAGTAAACTAGCCTAAACCAGTCTAAACTAGTCTAGAACTAGTAAACTAGTCTAAACCAGTCTAAAGTAGTCTAGACCTAGTAAACTAGCCTAAACCAGTCTAAACTAGTCTAGAACTAGTAAACTAATAAACCAGTCTAGACTAGTCTAGAACTAGTAAACCAGTCTAGACTAGTCTAGAACTAGTAAACTAGTCTAGACTAGTCTAGAACTAGTAAACTACTAAACCAGTCTAGAACTAGTAAACTAGCCTAAACCAGTCTAAACTAGTCTAGAACTAGTAAACTAGTCTAAACCAGTCTAAACTAGTCTAGAACTAGTAAACCAGTCTAAACCAGTCTAAACTAGTCTAGAACTAGTAAACTAGTCTAAACCAGTCTAAACTAGTCTAGATATTCAGTGTAAATCTATGAGGCACTAGTCTAGATTCTAGATTAGTTGTTAGTTTCAAAGTAAGTCTAAATCAAACTTTTACTAAATGATGAATTAGTCCAGATCAGTGTAGGAAGATGTTTCAGATCAACTGGTGATCATGTTATCTGGTGACGGAGAGAAAGGTTGATAACCAGAGATTTATTAATGTGACAGATTAAATACAGCCTGCTCTCGTGTGTGTGTGTGTGTGTGTGTGTGTGTGTGTGTGTGTGTGTGTGTGTGTGTGTGTGTGTGTGTGTGTGTGTGTGTGGTTGTATGTGTGTGTGTGTGTGTGTGTGTGTGTGTGTGTGTGGTTGTATGTGTGTGTGTGTGTGTGTGTGTGTGTGTGTGTGTGTGTGTGTGTGTGTGTGTGTGTGGTGTGTGTGTGTGTGTGTGTGTGTGTGTGTGTGTGTGTGTGTGTGTGTGTGCGTCCTTAATGAGATGTTGTTGGATCTGTTTTCCAGGATTCAAAGTCCACGCGAGGCCGAAAAACCAACAGAGGAATTCGGAGACAAAGGGGGTCCTCATTAACACACACACACACACACACACACACACACACACACACACACACACACACACACACACACACACACACACACACACACACACACACTATCAGATGATCTCTGTATGTTTTTTTCATGGTTTGTTTTGGACCGATTCTTCTTTCCTCATTATTAGTTCTATTGTTTATATATTTTTATATATTTATATTTAACCTGTTTGACTCACTGAGGTTGCCAGGTTGGTTTTGCCATCCTGAATGTTAACGTTGATCCACAAGGTTCATTTACAAACACTATTTTAACCTAAATTTGAGCAAAACATTATTATTATTATTATTATTATTATTATTATTATTATTATTATTATTGTTGTTGTTAGTAATTCTAGTAGTAGTAGTGGTATTAGAGTAATATTTTCCAGTTCAGATTTCAGCTAAAGTGAGACTTAAATGGATGCACAATAACTATTAATGACCTGAAAAGAATAAGTCTAAAAACACACAAATATACACAAAACAACAAGAAAATCACACAAAAACATGCTAAATGACTTCAAAACTTTACAATACACAAAGAAAAAAAGAGAAAAAGTGCTTCCTGGAGGAGGAAAACTTTAATAATCATCACAATGAGGCTGTTTAAAGGGAATATGAATGATGTAGGAGTTAGCATTAGTGCTAACGCTAACTCCCTGTGTGCTGGCTCTCTGAGCAGAGTTCAGTCTGTGATAAAGTTAGCATCTGAACTAGTTAAAGTTAAACTAGCAGGTCATCTTTAGCTGCTTATCTGCTTTTTATCCACTGAGGAACAGGAGCCGCAGACATAGAGCGACTTCACTACCTGAGCCACGAGATCAGAGGAAAGTCTGAGAACTCGCTCTGTGTGCACATGAGGTGCACAATGTCAAAACTCACTCACATTTAGCTCATTTTCCTCACATTTGACATGTAAATCAGTATGTTCTATACATATCACTGGTAAAATGTATACGCATGAAAAATAAATCTAAATGTAAATGTTAAATCTAAATGTTAAATCTATATATAAATGAAAATGTTACATCTAAAACTAAATGTAAATGTTCTAAATGTTAAATGTACCAACATGCTGTATGTCAACTCACTTTTGCCAATGATGAAGACACCAAGGAGGCCGAAGACCTTGGTGGGTGGAGTGTGTGGATTGTGGGTGGGGCCTTGTGATTGGCAGGCGCTGATCTGCCCACTGTGTGTAATTTCTAAACATTTAGCTTTACACTTGGCGACTGATTTAACATTTAGATTTAGATTTAACATTTAGATATACATTTACTTTAAACACATAGATTTAACATTTAGATTTAGACTCACATTTAGATTTATTCATGTGTACACATTTTGATATGATATAGAACATGCTGTTTCATATTAATTTTTATCTCAAATGAAGTTATCTAAATGAGTGTGTTTTTACATTCAGCGCCTGTTTTTGAAATGATCATCTTTGAATGTCTTCTATTGTCCACAGTAATAATGTCATAAATGTAATAAATGTAAATGTTAAGCTTGTGGGTTAATTTGTATCAAAGCTACCTGTTTAAATCTCCTCCCTAACATCAGTGTGGTTTCTCTCTCTGAGCTCAGTGGGATTTGTTCACACGGTGTTGTCAGTAAATGTCAGCCATGGTTACAGGAGATAAATCTGTCCTCTCTGGACCAGCCTGACCTTTGACCCCCAGCGGCTTAATTTCAGCTCACGTGGACGACGGCTTCACTGAGGGAGAGAGAGGAGCAGAGAGGGAGAGAGAGGAGCAGAGAGGGAGAGAGAGGGAGAGAGAGGGAGAGAGAGAGAGAGAGGGGGAGAGAGAGGGAGAGAGAGGGGGAGAGAGAGAGAGAGAGAGAGAGAGAGAGGGGGAGAGAGAGAGAGAGAGGGAGAGAGAGAGTTGATAAAAACTTTCTGTTTGACTATTTGACAGATTTCAGTCACTTTTAATTTATTTGATTTTGACTCATTTTAACATAAAAGAGAATAAAAACTTCCTTAATGTGATGAAGAAATGTGAGCTTCATTGAATCTGTGAATAAATGTAAAGATATGAATTATTAGAACGTTTACACATGGTTTCTTCTACAGGCGCAATTAAAGGCTCTAAAGCAGTGTTTCTCAAATAGGGGTACGTGTACCTCTCTGTGTCAGTGTTGGTCCCACCACAGGTGTGAGACGACCAGAAATTAATTATTTTTTTAAACTATAGAAATAAATCTATTCACTAAATCAGTGTTTTTCAACCTTGGGGTTGGTCCCCATGTGGGGTCGCCTGTATTTCTATCCTTTTACTTAATATAATATAAATATAAATAAATATGTAAATCAAAATAAATATCTGAGCTCAAACTTAATCAAAAACTAATTCCAGAAAAAAAATGTCCAGAAATTATTGATATGAAAATAGGGTCACGATCTATAAAAGGTTGGAAACCACTGCATTAAAAACTGTTTATTATATTTATTTACAAAGTGAGATTGTTTATAATGTGTGTTTTCACTAGTTTATTCCATCATTATGATCTATAGATGGTTTTAAATAGTTTTATAAGTTAAATGTTGTCGTTGGACAAAAAGTGGACTAGGATTCAGAAATCAGAGAACGGGACTAGAACCTAAAACAGACGCTGAGTTTAAATAGAAACTCATTATGTGATAATAACTGTTCCTAATAATATGTTGTTATATTAATAGTATTTAATCATATTTCATATTTCATTTTCTTACTAAAAGGGATTATTATTGATTAGATATTTGTTTATTATTTTATTACTTTCAAATTTTAATAATTACTTCACAATCTTTGTGTTAGTGTAATTTCTAATATTTTTATTTTATTTTAGGTTTTGACATTATTTGATTTATTTATTGAACTAAATGAACTCTTTCTGTCCTGTTTAAATGTATTATTATTATTATTATTATTATTATTATTATTATTATTATTATTAATATTTGATGAGCCGCTAATGTTCCTGTTACTGGAGCAGATGATAAAAAACGCTGAGCGATGTCGAGGTCAGAACGACCCCCAGAGAAACGCAGAGGAATTCAACCTGCAACACTTTTAGCCTGAGTGGAAACACGACTCTGACTGCGTCACCTCCTCATCGCTCACAGAAAATCATAAAAATAACCTTATGAAGGGTCAACATTCACCACTTCATCAGGAATAATAACAGATCACAGATCAGCATTATTGATTGTGTTTAATCAAGGTAAAAAATATTTAAATGTATTCTTTTATTTCATTTTTCTTCTGTTTGAAAAAATATATATATATTTTATTTTTGGTCATCTCATTTATTTTACTGTCAGTACTTTAGATTATATAAGTTTTGAATAAATTACATCTAAAATGTGATATTTATTATAGTAATCATATTTCTCCTGTTATATCTGTTCTATTTATTTTTTATAGCCTAGTTCAATTCTTTTTTGTATTTTATCTAGCATTTTATTTCACCTATTATTTATTAGATTTTACTTCATATTTGTATAGTTTATTCTACAGAATTATTTCCTTTAAAACTCTTGAGTTATATGGAATAATAAGAGTTGGATTGAAGAAGCCGTAAATGTTTTCCTGCTGCTTTTGATATATATATATTTACCAATAATTTATTAAATTTTACTTCATATTTTTATAGTTTATTCCACAGATCTATGTAATAATAAAAGTTGTAAATGTTTTGCTGATTGTATTTGTGTCACTGTGGTGAGGAAGCTTGTAAAACCACTTATTTCTTTCTCTCTCCTACTCCTGTTTCCGTCCCATACGGAACGTTAAAGTAAAAGTGTGAAAGTGCTGAGTCATGGTGGAACAACCCACAGCTACACAAAGAAGGACTTCTTCACGTCTGGATCATAAACATCTGTAGCTAACCTAATACAGGACGACACACACACACACACGCACAAACACACACAACTTTATGTAGATTTCAATTTTTACACAAACCAAAGTGAACGTGTGCAGCGTCATGGTTTTTTCCACTGAGCTGCTACCAAACACACGGCCTGTGTCATGTTAACACACCTTTGTTTACAGAGCTGGGAATGTGTGTGTGTGTGTGTGTGTGTTCATCTTCACACACACACAGCTGAGTGCTGTTAACCAATCAAATGAGAGCTTTAATCCAACGGATGGCTGAGCTACATTTAGACTGTCTACATCAATCGACCAATCACACGCTGACGTTGTGTGTGTGTGTGTGTGTGTGTGTGTGTGTGTGTGTGTGTGTGTGTGTGTGTGTGTGTGTGTGTGTGTGTGTGTGTGTGTGTGTGTGTGTGTGTTATGTAAAATGAAGGAATAATCCCTGATTAGAGGGACATGCTCTCTAAACCCACACACAAACACACACACACATGATCACCAGCTGGTTTCAAACAGCGTGTGGGTCTGAGAGCTGCTGATAACTAGTCGTCACTCAACGGCTGCAGCCTGGCTTTCTCTCTTCAGCCACAAACATCATCTAAACCATCACAAACATCATCTAAACCATCACAAACATCATCTAAACCATCACAAACATCATCTAAACCATCACAAACATCATCTAAATCATCACAAACATCATCTAAATCATCACAAACATCATCTAAACCATCACAAACATCATCTAAATCATCACAAACATCATCTAAATCATCACAAACATCATCTAAATCATCACAAACATCATCTAAACCATCACAAACATCATCTAAATCATCACAAACATCATCTAAATCATCACAAACATCATCTAAATCATCACAAACATCATCTAAATCATCACAAACATTGTATAAACTGCCAATAACTGACTCCTAAATCAGAGCTACCAGTGTCTGTTTAACTTTAATGTGTCTGTGAAGCTCCGCCCATTTCTCGTGTAGCGCTGCATCGCTCCGTGAAAACATGAGTCAGCATTAATCATCTTCACCTGCTCAGAGCGTTTAAACATCTCATCAGAGCTACAGAAGATCTGTGGATAGAGTTGTTCAGTTGTTGTGGACGAGATCATCAATACCAGTGATTGTAGAGTCTGAAACATCATAGATTATTGATCACTTCTGATACTGTAAATATTCTGACCCCTAGTGGTGAAAAAACTGATGTATCCTTTATGTCCATTTATTTTTGTTTAATCATTACGGTCTGGAATGATGTCATCAGGATCATTTAAATTAGTATAATTTAAATTAAGTTGATCAAAACTTAATCGATAAACCTGATCAGATTTAGTAAATAGTATCTGGAGTTTCTGAGAAATCTATATTTATGTATCATTCTTTTGAAATGTGAAAAAATACCTAACTAGTGTTTTACTATGTTCTACTGTTAGTGGTTATTCATATATGTGTTAATGCTGTGGTAAAATATCCTTTATAACACGTGTTATTACTCATATCATGTACAAGACAGCGCGCCAAAAATTATTCAATCAATGCAGGTAAGTAATCTGTAATCTGTAATCTGTAATCTGTGGCACACCGTTTGGGAACCTCTGCATTAATGTACTGTATATAAGTCCCGCCTTCGTCCTATAGACCCCTATACAAGTTGCAAACCGTGGCACAATCGCCCAGCCAATAGGCTTCGACTTCCTGTAGCGGAGACTGTCAATCAAAGTGAATGCGTGTGCGTAAACTGTGTTTTATTAGTGAAAAACAATACTACACGTGTGTTAAACATTGTTTTGTTCCGTGATGCGTGTGCACAAAAGTGGAGGCGTGTCTTCTGGTAAATTGGCAGACGCAGGGGGAGGAAATGGAGCTGTTTAGGGCGGGACATCGAGACGTTTGCTTTTGAATTTTCCCTTTTCATCCTCTGGATATCAGCATTAATGCTGTTCTCATACATATTTATATGACATAAATAATCCATGTCATTACAACTTATATCCACCTTTTATTGTATCTTACTCTATATTTCACTCACATTTTTGTTTAATTAAGGTTTTTTTTATTATTATTATTAGTATTTTTTTGTTTCTTCACAGGAGTTAAAAACTAATATTTTCTGAAAAAAACTGAATTTTAAAAATAATAAAGTGGAAAACACGGAATTTTGAAGAAAATAAAACAGATTTTATAGGGCTCTAGTATTGTTGTTGTTGTTGTCATGTTTCACTGTAACATCACACAATGTAACTCAACTACTGCAAACTAGTCAGTACTCAACAGCAGGAATGTACTGTAGCTCTGCTCTCACTCACTGCATGTGTATTTGTTGTGATTCTGTCTGTTTTTGGTCACATTTTTTATTGTATTTATATCTTTCCGTCTAACTTTGTCATAATTTTTTGATTATTTTTAGGTTTTTTTGGTTTCACACAGTGTGAGTTAATCTGATCCAACTAGTCAGTACTCAACGCTCTTCCTGTCACTGAGGGAAACACGTTCACAGTGGAGCGACGTCTCACAACAACAACAAACAATGAGCTTGACCTTATGATGGAATCATGAAAGGAGCTTAAGGGGCGGAGCCTCAGAGGCTGGCGGTGGCCTACATACTAGTGTTTGTTTAGAGAACGATAAGAGGGTTGGTTCAAGGCCATGGACACACGCACGCGCGCACGCACACACACACACACACACGCACGCACGCACGCACGCACGCACGCACGCACGCACACGCACACACACACACACACACACACACACACACACACACACACACACACATGCTGAGCTTTATTTATCTTTAGTTTTCTTTGGATTCCACTCGTTTATTTTAAACTCAGAACAAACTCACTCAGGCCGTGATGCAGTTTGATCTTAAAGGTGTTTGAGCAGCTTTTAACACCAATAATAATTTTAATGATTTATTAAAAAAAGACAGACTTTTAAATACCAGTGACACACACAAATAACCCATATAACCTGTAAATATATAAATACATGTTATATGTATAAATATACATGTGTGTGTGTATATATATATATATATATATATATATACACACATAAACACACACACATATATATATACTGTATATATCATTCATGAGCTGAAAGTGATGCTTGTGTCTGAAGAAGTTTTTCCTCTGAATCACTAATATTAAATTAATTAAGTCAATAAATGAGCAACTTTTGAATTTACAAAGACAGTAAATAAGTAGGTAAGCACATAACTTAATATAAAAATAAATATTTGTTTCAAGTAAGTGACTATGTAGTTAACTGAGTTAGTAATGAAGTATATACATAACTTAATTAGGAAATAAATATGTATGTAATTAGAGTAGGTAAGACACTAAATACATTATTACGTAGGTAAGTAAATTAAATGATGAGGCTGGTGAGAATCTTTACGTAGATCACTGAGTATAGATCAGGAGTGTAAAAGTCTCCTTCTGCTCAGAAACACTGAGGAATACCTTCTGTCTTTAGGCTCCGCCCACACAGATGTCTTTGTTTATGTAAACGTCAGGATTTAAAGAGACACACGTCCTCAGCTCAGCCCGTACTGTAAATACTTCCTTAAACAGACACACAGATAGAACGAGAAGAAGTGTCAGGAAACATAATAATGGGAAAAAAACATAAAATATTGTTATGCACCCATCTAGGAGGGAGGTCACACAATAATAAATATGTAAAAAAGGTGTTGTTCCCAGTCCCTAAACAAATGATTGTCAACAAAAATACAGGTTCTCACAGTTTATGAGGTTCTAAAGTGATTTACAAAGCAGCAAAAAGAAACCATGTTCTACTGTCAGAGGTTCCTCCTGGTCTCAGCTGCTGGCTAACATTTTATAGGTGGAGGACCAATCACTGCAGCTAAATCACCCCAAAACTAAATACCATATAAAAACACCATTACGGCCACAGCCGTAACAATATAATTTTAGAAATTACATTGAATTATCAAATATTAATCTGTGCAGATGTTTACCTGTAAAGATGAGAAGCATCAGGTCTTCTTCTGAGCAGCGTCTGTTTCATATTTCTTTAAAAAAAAGTTGGGAATCTTTCCAGGTGAAGGACAAGGAAACTTTCAGATGCGTTTTTTTCTTCTCTGGGATTATTTTCTTATTGTTTTGTGTATTTTTATACTCGTGTTGTGTATCTTTCCAGGTGAGGAAGACGAAAATAAAGATTAATCTTTGTGTTCCACGTATTAAAGATGGTCAATGTTCTTCCTCTGAGACTGAAGGAACTCATTCAGAAACCACCCACATATTAGGATTAGCTTACCACGTAGCAACAAGTTTAGCACTTAATGACCAGTTGTACATGTTTGGTTAGCTTAGCATGTAGCTACCAGTTCTATATGTTTAGTTAGTTTAGCATGTAGCAACCAATCCTAAATGTTTAATTAGCTTAGCATGTAGCAACCAGTCCTACATATTTATTTATCTTTGCATGTAGCGACCAGTCCTACATGTTTAGTTAGCTTAAAATGTAGCTATCAGTACTACATGTTTAGTTAGCTAAACATGGAGCAATCAGTCCTATATGTTTAGTTAGCTTAGCATTTAGCAACCAGTCCTAAATGTTTAGTTAGCTTAGTATGTAGCAACCAGTCCTACATGTTTATTTATCTTTGCATGTAGTGACCAGTCCTACATGTTTAGTTAGCTTAGCATGTAGCTATCAGTACTACATGTTTAATTAGCTTAGCATGTAGCGACCAGTCGTACATGTTTGGTTAGCTTAGCATGTAGCTACCAGTCCTCGTGTTTGGTTAGCTTAGCACTTAGCAACCAGTCATACATGTTCAGTTAACTTAGCATGTAGCTATCAGTACTACATGTTTGGTTAGCTTAGCATGTAGCTATCAGTACTACATGTTTGGTTAGCTTAGCATGTAGCTATCAGTGCTACATGTTTGGTTAGCTTAGCATGTAACGACCAGTCCTACATGTTTAGTTAGCTTAACATGTAGCAATCAGTCCTACATGTTTGGTTAGCTTAGCACTTAGCAACCAGTCCCACATGTAAAGGTTAACTTAAAACTTAGCAACATGTCCACTTATTTGGTTATATTAGCACGTAGCAACCAATTCCACGTTTGGGTAGCATAGCACACTTAGCAACCAGTCACACATCTTTGTGTTAGCTTAGCACTTATCGAACAATCATACATGTTTGGTTAGCTTAGCATGTAGTGACCAGTCCTACATGTTTAGTTAGCTAAGCACGTAGCAACCAGTCTCA
>NC_041058.1:682406-697406 GCF_900634775.1 Gouania willdenowi | reverse complement strand
AATAAGTAACTTAGTAACTAAAGGAGCTAAAATCAACCTGATTGGATGAATGAGGTTTCAATAAAAACAGGAAGTCCTTCTCAATGGTTTTAGTGAAGTTAACAATGGTGAGCGCCGTCCCTTTAAGAGCTTTAATCTGTGTGTGAGGAGGAACATTAACCTTCCTATCATGCCTTAACAGGAAATAAAAGAGACTTGGTCATCTGAAACAGGAAGTGTGGTTCCTGGGCTGTAAACAGGAAGAGGCGGAGTCTTACCGTACGGTCACGTCAGTCTTTGTGAATCCTTCGTACTGAGCAACTTTCTGAAGAGAATTCATGTCCAGGTCAGGACTACCACACACCAACATCTCCACCTCCTCAGGACGCAACAACTACACACACACACACACACACACACACACACACACACACATTTTGGTAACTAAGTAAGTAGTGACTAGACTAAATATTTAACGAGGTAAATTAATAAGTGAATAAATAGTTAAATAAGGAAGTAACTAAATAAATGAGTAGGTAGCTGATAAAAATAACACAAGTTATTAACAGTTACTTTTGGCAGCAACTAATAATTTTAAAATTAGGTAATTAAGTGTTTATCACTCTGTCCATGAATATGTGAGTAAAGTTAGTTACTTTATCACAGAAACATTTGCAGGATGATTATTAAAGCAGGAATGTAACTGACGCTAACACAGTGACATCATCTACCAAAACACACTGTGTGCTCAGCTCCTACACACACACACACACACACACACACACACACACACACACACACACACAGTACAGTGAGGACGTGACTGAGGGAGTCACTACAGTCAGCAGGAACGTTTGTCCTTCATGGAAACAATTTTTCCAACCAATGATTAAAACCAGTATATTAGCATGTAGTGACCACTCCCACATGTTTTGGTTAGCATAGCATGTAGTGACCACTCCCACATGTTTTGGTTAGCATAGCATGTAGTGACCACTCCCACATGTTTTGGTTAGCATAGCATGTAGTGACCACTCCCACATGTTTTGGTTAGCATAGCATGTAGTGACCACTCCCACATGTTTTGGTTAGCATAGCATGTAGTGACCACTCCCACATGTTTTGGTTAGCTTAGCATTTAACAACTAGTACTGTATTCATGTGAGACGACACACACGCATGCAAGCACGCGCACGCACACACACACACACACACACACACTCACCATGAGGGCGTCAGACGCACACACGCTGTGGAAGCCGTGGTAGAAAGCAGCAAACTGTTTATAAATGGATTTATTGAGCAGGAAGTCAACGTAGAGCTGAACAAACTCTGAGAACAAGGTCACAAGAAAACATGGTTACAATTTTATTCATCACACGTGTTGATACAAACTAACGTATAACATCATTGATCAACTTCCCACAGTGGTAGACCAGGTGGGATGAGAACCAATGACCCTCTGAGTACAAGAACGCTTCCTTTACACCAGGGGTTCTCCACCTTAGGGTCAGGACCCCATTTGGGGTCACGAGACACTGGGAGAGGGTCACCAGATGCCTTTAAGAAACAATGAATGTTTTTAACAACTCTCAGCACATTTTTGCTTATTTTCCATTTTTCTACAACTACACTAAAGTCACCATATTTTAACATATTTCATCACTTTTTCTTGCCATATTTTTCTCCTTTTAATGCCTTTTTTGCTACATTACTCCCATTTCTGACAATTCAACATCACATTTTAATGACATGTTCAGCAGTTATAAACCCTTTCCACCACTTTTGTTGACCCATTATTGACACTTTTAACCTGTTTTCACCATTTGTCATGTCCATTATTTACCAGTTTAAACTAATTGTTCCAATATTGACACTTTGAACAGATTTTGCCACTTTTTCTGTCTGTTTTTATCCACTCTAATTTACAACCTTAAATCATTTTCTGTTTTTTTAAAATCCCATTTCACCACCTTTTCCACCATTTTTGGTCACTTTGAACCATTTTATTTGTGATAAAAACAAGGATTTCCATCTTTAAAATGACTATAATAATAATAATAATAAGCGTTCCTGGATAAAACAGCCTCTCCAGCCTCCCAGTGCTGTCCTTTATTATGATGTTGCAGTTTGACTGGTGATCGTGTAACTTTGTGACTAGATGTTGTAAAATACAGAAAATGAATGTCTTTTTCGCATTAATGTAAACAGTAACAGCATTAGAAAGAGTCACCAGTTGTAATGATGACTAAATAAACCAATACACCAAGAAGTTACCAAGGGTGTTATTGATCAGATTTATTGATACGTTGAGTCTAGTTTCAGTCACAGGGAAAAGTTTTCGTTGATCAGTTGATCACGCACACACACACGCACGCACACCAACACACACACACGCGCGCATGCGCACGCACACACACACACACACACACACACACACACACACACACACACACACACACACACACACACACACACACACACACACACACACACACACACACACACACACACACACACACACACACACACTGACCCTTCCTGTTGTGTTTGGTCACCGGGATTTTGTCTCCTCCAGGTTTGAGGTTGTAAGACTTGACCACACCCATTTCCTCCTGAGACACCTGGACCCCACACACACACACACACACACACGCACACACACAGAGAGAGAGCAGGAAAATGTTACACTCCCACTGGTATCCATGTTATCTTGAGACTGATACTGTAGTGAAAGCTGTGCAGTGTGTGTGTGTGTGTGTGTGTGTGTGTGTGTGTGTGTGTGTGTGTGTGTGTGTGTGAACACTTAGTGAAAGGTTTGAAGAGTCACCAGTTATTATGACGACCAGTTGAAGTGATACACCTACAGGTGAGATCATTTCTCTTCTCGTCTGTGCTTGTCTCTGTCTCCTAACGAGGACACCCAGAGGCGGGGTTCCGCTCAATTATAATTGTAATTTTGTAATTGATAATTATTTACAGTTATGATGTTATTCTAATTGTAATTGGAAACAGACAGTGAGTGGAGGTCAATGAGGATAAAAGTGTGTCCTGTTCTCTGCTGCATTCATACAGACGTTACATAAGGAAGCACTGAGAGCACACACACACACACACACTGACTCTGTTTGTGTAAGTGTGTGTGTGTGTGTGTGTGTGTAGCTCCTGTGATGTCAGACGAACCAAATAAAACTCCACCGACATGGCACCAGAACGACGCTCACGCCTGACAGCTGAGTGTGAGTGTGTGTGTGTGTGTGTGTGTGTGTGTGTGTGTGTGTGTGTGTGTGTGTGTGTGTGTGTGTGTGTGTGTGTGTGTGTGTGTGTGTGTGTGTGTGTGTGTGTGAACAGTCAGATCTTTGGCAAATGGTCGCAATGGGATGAAATGTTCACATATGTTCTTTCTCAGGAACGTGAAGTGTGTGTGTGTGTGTGTGTGTGTGTGTTTTAAAGCCTGTTCCAGCTCCAATGTTACAGTTTTTATAGTTATGTTTACTTCATATGATCAATTATGGCACAACACGACTTCAAAAACACACAAAACAGCAAAATTAACACAATTCTGCACAAAACAATAAAATCACACAACATACAAAGAGACAAGGAAACAACACAAAATGCTGTGTGTATTTGTTACCTGTGTTATCTGGTGACCAACATTAAGAAAGTCAATTTAAACTAAACCTAAAAGTTACAGTCTGAAGTCAGTCACCAAATAACACGGTTACCAGTTAAAGCGGAGCAGCAGTAGCTCTAAAACCCGTCAAACTTCAGTTCTTTGGTCCATTTTCTACATGTTAAACATGAACTATTGAATAAAATAATTGATTTGCTCTGTGTAATGTCGTAGGATTCTAACTTTGTTCATTTTCATTTATTCATCTATTCATTTAATAAACGTGGCTCAAATTTAAATAAATTTTTTTAGGTAGTTTGTTAAACTTGGCTTGTGAATTTAACATGTTTTAATATTTAATTCAGTTTAAATGTCATGATTAAATGAAAGCAGGATGACTCTGCAGTGTAACAAACATCACGGTCACACAGATTAAACGGTGATCACCTGGAAGCTGATGTAGAAATCCTCCTCCACGTTTCCCTCATAGCTCAGCAGCTCAGACAGACCACGGGACAAGTCCTACACACACACACACACACACACACACACACACTGGTTTAACTGGTGACCATGTTATCTGGTGACTCCACAGTAACACACGTTGAACATACACACACAATGACCAACAGAAGCAGAACACCGGGTCATTAGATTTAAAGGTTTGGAGTCAAACATTTAATCAATGATCGTTCCTCAGATCAGTTTAGTTTCTGCAGAGTCACACACACACACACACACGCACACACACACGCTACAGTTATGTAACACAGAGCCATTTATAGCTCTGCTCAGTGTCTTTGTGTGTGTGCGTGTGCGTGTGCGTGTGTGTGTGTGTGTGTTGGGGGGTCAGGTTGCTGTGTGCGATCATCCTGAATGTCAAATGTTTCTGTGTATTACATCAGCATTTGTGTAACACATGTTTTACACAAGAAAATCTTTATCTTTTATTTACCAACACATTCTATAGGAAACATAGATTTATATCTGATAGACTGATTAAGTGAAATAAGTAAAATAAATCAGCTGATAAAGCCTGTGTGCATCAGACGCTTTCAGACCCAGAAATTAATTAATTAATTAATGCATTCTGTGGTGACGCTGAGAGCCTCAGTCCTGTAAATAATATAAATATAAATATAATCCACCTAATGATGTAGATCTGTATAAACACATCAGAGACACAGACAATGAAAAAGAGAAAGTGAAATTGATCAGAGTGTCTGTTTATTCTGTGTTTATAATCTCACTAGTTTAATCATTAACACTCATTAATGCCTGCATTAATTACTTCCTGCTTTTACTGCAGCAACAATGTTGTTTTTGGTCTGAATTATTGATTTTAATTCTTCATTTTTATATAGAATTATTCTTCAATAGTGACGTAAATTGTTCTCCAGTTTCTCAGTGATTGTGATTGGTCTGACGCTGTAATCTCCTCCTCTGTCACTACAGCGCGCACGTATCCAGGCTGGAATCACCTGGTTAACTTAGAGAGTTGATATCTAGGTTCATAGGACAGCTTCTGTCTGATGGATAATGTTTGGTGAAGCTAACAGAGATAAATCCAGGCTATAATTATCTAGCTTTGTAGTACAGGCCCTAAATAACAAAAAAAAAAAAAAAACTACACAAAACAAGAACACACAAAATGACCAACAACACAAATTGAGAAAAAACACAAAAAACTAAAATAAATGCACAAAACACAACAAAATACACCAAAAAAAACAACTGAATAAAAACAACACACACACACAAAAACTACATAAAAACTCCAAAAAGCTCAAAGTGATAAAGTAGGGCTGGGCAAAAAATCGATTTATCAAATTTGTAGATGAAAACAATTTTTCTTTTGCAAATTTATTTATTCATTTATTTTATTTATTTATTTATTTTATCCCTTTTTCGTGTTCCGTCCTTGTAGGTTACCATAGCACGATGTGAGCCCGCCCCCTTTTTGTTTACCTTTGAGTAGCTATATGTGTGCCATGTTTAATGTTTTATTCACACTATGATGAGATGCTAAGGAAAGAGTTTATTATTTTTTAATTGTAATGTTATAAAATATGTAGTTATATGATTTCTTAATCAAAAAATTTAAGCTACTGTGAAGTTGTTGCATTTTTTCTTAAACCTGATTAAAGCTAGAAATAGTTGAATAACAGCCTCATTTATTTTTGATTTTGAGATTGTTTTATGCATTTTAACTCTTGAGGACAATCACAGCAATAAAGTTGCACTTTTGACAATAAATCTGATGTCTGTACTCATTTTTACGTGCATTTTAAAAGAAAATCAAATTGAAACTCAAATTTTTTTTTTCAAAAATCTATTTATTTATTTATTTCAATCCACTTTGTTACGGATTATTATTATTACATAATAATAATAATAATAATGCATTATTTATAAACTCCATACATGGTGGTGGTGAGCTACTATTGAAGCCACAGCTAGACCATCAGCCCCTCCCACCAACACCAACACTAGTTTACAGATGGTCACCAGTTGAACCCAAACATTGGTAAAGTTGCACTACATTTAAAACGTGTGGTCTGGAGGACAAGGAGCACATGGAGAATCTTCCAGTTCAAAGTGGGAGGAGCTTTGGAGCATCCAGGAGTTTGTGTGTCCCTGTGTGACCTGAACATGATGTGAGTTCAGCACGTACAGCTGTGTAAAGAGTGTGTGTGTGTGTGTGTGTGTAGCCGTCTGACCCTTTTTCCTCTAAAAACAACCAATCACAGCGCAGAGAAATAGTATGAAAAACAACATAAAAACAGACTAAAGTCATTAACTTTCATTAGAAACAAAGACAATAAAAACAGTTTGACTTTAACCACAAACTTATATTTAGACTCAGAATGAAAAACAAACGGACTGTAGCGCCCTCTGGTGGCGGGAACAACAAGGTACAGGAAGGGTTACATTTGAGTCACTTTTCCCACAACTTACATTAAAAAGCAAAAAAAGAAACCATTGTTTGAACACAACTCTCTCTCTTTTTAACAAACAATTTTTAAAATAAATTAAATACATATATATGTATATATATGTATATATATAGCTCTGTGTTTTCCATCTGTCACCGTCAATCCACCTTGAATACAGAGTATTCTAGCTTTTAGTTAGGAACCAGCTCATAGCTCATAGTTAAGATGCAATAGGCATAGACTGCCGGGGGGGGGGGGGTCTGGCATGCTCGGTTGGAGAGAGGTTGGAGAGGGCGTTAAGAGAGAGGTCATTTAGGTTAGAGAGGGACCGGAGAGGGTCCCATTCCTCTCTCAAACACTCCCTCTATGTCTGCTTCTTCCCTTGTGTGTTTGCTCCTGTTCTCCTTCTGGCTTTTGTCTTGCAGGTCCGTGGGATCCTCAGTGTGGAGTTACAGAGTCTCAACAACTCTGTCTCCACCCTTTCCTCTGCACACACCCAACACAGCATAACGTGGATGGCTGTTCATCATAGGAATGGGATCCACACAAGGTTCCTGCTGCTTAACAGAAGGTTTTCCTTGCCGCCATGATGAATTCATGTTGGGTGTGGGATACATATGTATGTGTATATACGTATATATGCATATGTGTGTATCCATAAAATGAAGAGTCCGTCCTTAAGACTGCTCTACTGTAAAGTGTCTTGAGATACCATTGGTTATGATTTGGCGCTATACAAATAAAGATTGATTGATTGATTGATATTTTATTTTGAAAATAATCCCCTCTCCGTTTCCATTGTGCGTTCACACAACACATTAACAACCACAACACTTTCACAAAACAAATGAACAAATATTGAAACACTTTTACAATTACAATGTGCTTTTGTAAATATGTCTGTTTTTTTTTTTTTTTTTTTTTAATAATGATTTGTTGTGGCATTTGTAAAAGTTTTGCAATAATTTGTAAATGTGTTTTACACTTCTCAGCCACCGTAGTAACGATCACCACCAGCGCTGCTACACACACTTACAGGCATGATCTGCTGCAGGTCGTCCAGAGTGGGCGTGGCCATTCCCACCAAGGTGTTTTGGTCACATGGCACAGTGGGAGGAGCCAGGAGCTTCCTGCACAGAAGAGACCAATCACAGAGTACCTGCTGGTGTTACGGTGGGACTGGTGATCGTGTTATGTTGTGACTGGTTCCTTTACCTGTAGCAGTAGAGAGGGAAGTGGATGTCCAGAGCAATGCAGTTATAGACGGCCAGACCCATGAGCTGAGGAGAGTGAAGGAGGAACACACACACACACACACACAGAGACACACACACACACACACACGCAGACACACACACACACACACACACACAGAGACACACACACACACACACACAGAGACACACACACACACACACACACACAGAGACACACACACACACACACACACACACACACACACACACACACTGAGACACACACACACACACACACACACACACATACTGAGTGGAGGATACAGTTCCCACCAGTGTAAACTCAGAGTAGTTGTCACATTTCCAGCTGCTGAACCAGTGGCAGTGAGAGTCCTTCATGTAGGTGAACATACCTGAACACACACACACACACACACGGTTAGTGTGTGTGTGTGTGTTTGGCTCCTCTGCAGTGAGGATGGAAAGAACAGCACACACCAGCGCTCCCACTCTGGGAACTCTGAGTCAGTGTAAACTGGTCGACTCAAGAAAGACACAGTCAGCATTAGCATTAGCATTAGCAGCTGTCAGTCGTCCCAGTGGCTGTGCATCCCAAACATGTGGGACTGGTTGCTACGTGTTGAGTTACCCAAAAAGGTGAGACTGGATGCTACATGCTAAGCTAAACAAAGCGTGTTAGACTGGATGTTGCATGCTAAGCTAACCAAAACAAGAAGGACTGGTTACTACATGCTAAGCTAACCAAAACAAGAAGGACTGGTTACTACATGCTCCCTCACTTGGAAAGATAAACAGCTATGTGCTACATGCTAAGCTATGTGCTAAGCTATGTGGCTGTGCGTTAGATCGTCCTGATATCTGTGTGCCCTCACCGTAGTCTGTATGAAATATTTGCCGCACCAGCAGCAGGAACCACTCCTTGGTCAGACCGCCCATGTCAAGCCCCGCCTCCCCGACAAAGGTCACACGCAGCTTCTTCTTCAGATCACAGCGTTTCCTCGTCAGCTGTGAACGAAGTGTCACATGTCAAACATATGATTGTTGTTGCTCGTGTTCCCTAGACTTTATGACTTCTCTCCACTCACTAACGCCGCTTTTGTGTGGTCACTTCTGATTCTGAGCTATATTAAGTTCATTTGTCCAGAAATAACCATGTCTAAGTCGACTAAAAAGAGTCACGAGCGAGAAGAGGCGGCAAACATTAGCACATTCACCGCGGGGCTAACTGATAAGCTAGCGGAGATGAAAGCAGAGTTGTTGGCGGAGATTAAGGACACATTACAAGATACGAGGCCAATTTGACATCACGTAGACTATTTCCATGAAGTGTACGTCAGATCCGACCTGTACTTTGTGCCATGATGGCGTTGTGGGGATCTACTTCCACATGGTCTGGGAGTTCCCAGGGGTTGTTTTGGGAGATGGTGGCTGGAAATCTGTCTGTCCTCTTGCCGTGCCTGGTTCCCTGCTCTCCCCTGGTCCTTCTTCTGAATGACTTTTCTCGGAACAGGGCGAAACAAAGAGTCCTTTTGGCGGGACTTACAGCTGCCAAAAAGATGGTCACCACAAGGTGGAAGCCCCTCACTCACTGTCTCCTCAACAGTGGGTCATGACATTTATTGATATTGTTTACCTGGAGCTCTCCACGGTAATGACGCATGGTGCTAAGGTGGGCACCACCAATATATGGGACAGTGCAAAAATTGATAACAAAAAAATGATTGTGGTGGTGTAATGACACTAGAATCAAAATAAAAACATAACAACAGTGAGGAGGAGGAGCTACCGACCTCGTCCAATGAGTCACTGAGCAGCTGAGCTCGTCTCACTTTGATGTTTAGGAACAGCAGGTTCATGTCCACCCTCTGCCTGCGACAGACCTTAGTGACCAGGCTCAGCTGTGACACACACACACACACACACACACAGTCACAGAGGTGGTGTGCCCCGCCCCCCTGACTCCACCCCTTCCTGTCTCACCCTGGCCTGGCTGATCATCTGCTGCTCCGAGTCTTTTTGAATAATGGCTTTCTTCACCACCGCCGACAGGATGAAGGGAAACTGGCAGAAGGAGAACCTGTAAACACACACACACACACACACACACACACACACACACACTCAGCCTCTTTCCTTCCTGTACGTGAGAGACGTTGGTGATTTTTTGACCTGCTGGAGTTGCCGTAGTTCTGCCAGGTCCGGTACTCCTCCATGAAGTCCATGTGCTCCAGGGTGATGTTGTAGAAGTCGGTGAACGGCATTATGGGAGGAGATGACACGCTGTTGGCTGCATCTTAGAATATCATGACACAGCAGAATCATTAATGTGATGTTAAACCTTTATATCATGATATAGGTAGATTTATATCCTGATAACGATATGTAGTATTTCTTCCTTAAAATTACATAAATTATTGGAAAATTGCTATTACATATTCATTATATATAAAAATAAACAAAAAATATAGAATATATTTATTTTATTTATATTATTTCGAACGAACAAATAAAAAATTAGATGCAAATGAAAACTAATAAACCTCAACAGAAATATTGCTGACTTTTGCTACATATACTGTTGTCACATGTATAAATGCCACCAGGGGGCGCAACAACAACCAATAATGTACATGGCTATGGTTTTAAACTGTACCTGTAGTGAATTTGATTCCATTGAGGTTTGGTTCTATTCTTTAAAATGAGATACATTAACGCTGACATTTGTGAAACTTTTGCAGCAATTTTGCTTGAAAGAGTCATAATAGTTAGTAACCAGACTAACAGCTGCTCCTCTAACGCTGCTGTAAACTAGTATCTCTGGGTAATGCTAACATGCTACAGCTAAGTGACAGATTAGCCTGCTAGCTTCATCATATTTTAGCTACAGAGACACACATTTAATTAGACATAGAAACAATAGAGGGTTATAAATCACACTACCATATATAGCGTTATATAGCACAGCATTATGTTCACTCACTGAACAGGCTGAGGACCTTAGTGGCTGAGGGGATCCACCAGGAGCACTTGGACAGCGGGGGGAGGTCATCAGGCTCTGCTGGGAACAGCCGCGTGGAAATGAACTGTAGGAGGCGCTCTACCAGGGTCCTGAAGCGCCGCGGGGACAGCCTAACACACACACACACACACACACACACAGGGGTCAGAGGTCAGGGTCAGGGATGGAGTCCCACATGGGGCCACAGCAGGAAACACTCACTTCTTGAGCCAGTGAACCAGGAAGTGATGATCGGCCTCACACAGAGCAGAGATCTGCCTCAGCAGGTGAGCAAAGATCACAAACGTACTGGTGCTGGAATACTGAGGGTTCTATAGAGAACACAGTGGTTAGAGCCACGCCCCTGTTCCCTATGACCCCACTCAGCCACCACTGCTACATGCTAAGCTAACCAAACATATGCTAAGCTCCCTCACTTGGAAAGATAAACAACATGTTGTGTGGAGGAGGTTCTAGTTTGTAGATGAAGTCATGAACAGATCTATTCCCTATAAGTCCATCAGTAGATAATCACTGGTTTGGTTCCTGTTGGATAGATTTTCAGAGGAAAAACTAAAGAGTGACGATTAAAATGATCTCACTGGTGGTTTTTCTACAAAACCTGAAACTAAGTTTAAAGAGATCAGAGAAGTGAGCTGTGATTGGTCAGTGGAGCAGAAACATGACCTCACCCTGTGTGTGTGTGTGTGTTTCCTAAACCTAAACAGGAAGCAGAGGGAGGAATGGGATCAAAGAGAGAAAACCACAGATGTAGAAACATAGAAGCTAACAGACGATGATGAAAGAAGAGAAAAAAGGAAACGACAGCGTTTGAAAAGAACATTTTCATCTTTCAGTGAAACAGCTGCGTGTTCATAGACATTTAGGAACAGATCTATTATTTATACGTCTGTAACAAAGGATGGTTATAGATCTATAGATGTAGATTAGTGTCTCACCTGAACCAGAATGAAGTATGCTCGCAGGTCGTCCTTAGTGCGCGGCCTGAGAAAGTGTAGACATATAGAGTGTAGACATGTTATATATAGAGCTATGCTATGTAGAGTGGCATGTCCTCACCCTTTCCACTCCCTCAGCAGACTGTTGATGATTCCTTTCAGCACAGACTTCTGAATGTCCTGAGGCTGCAAACGCAACATTAATGACACACTTAACTAGTTATTTTAATGACTTTCATTATGTATTTAGTTACTGTGGTTACTTTAGTTACTAAAGGCAGGGTTTTAAGTTTGATCACATGATGAATGAATGAGTCATTAATTAGTCCTGGAGCAGTATTTCTCAGTGAACTGTTACCAAATGTTAAGATGGCCGACATCATGTGACTTACGCAGTCTGTGATTGGTCAGTGTTTAAATGTGTTCAAAACTAACAAAGATGAAGAAGAAGACACATCACATCACATTTAATGTGTTTTCTCAGCATTCAACACACATGCTAATTAATAGGGGCGTGGCTCTGTTCTTGGGGGCGTGGCCGACTCACCGTGTTGAGCAGCGCGTCATAAACAACGTTGAGGAACTTGGCGTTAACCCCCGAGTCCTCCGTAGTGTTAAAGGATGTGTTGGCCTCTCGCTGCAAACCAGGGACAGGAAGTGAGTCTGAGGAAGGGGGCGCCGACCTGTGGGGGCGGGGCTAAGAAAACTGACCTTGAAGGCGGCGTTGATTTCTATAAACGAGTCAAAGGTGGTCAGATAAAAGTCCCTGACCTCCCTCCAGTCAGATGATTGGATGGCACGCTCCATGTCCTCTCTGACACACACACACACACACACACACACACACACACACACACACACACACACACACACACACACACACACACACACACACACACACACACACACACACACACACACACACAGTCAGTACATGTGTTTAGGCATTTGATAGACTGGTGCGCATGAATTTAGAAGCGATTCACCCACTGTGTGTGTGTGTGTGTGTGTGTGTGTGTGTGTTTCTCACAGGAACTCCCTGCTGGTTTTGGTCCTCAGAGGAATGATGGGCTCAGAGGGAAACGGAGCTCTGACCTCTGGAGGCAACGTATCGATGGACACACGCTGCTTCTGACGAACGCCACAGCTGATTGGAGGAAGCTCGCCCCCTGCAGGGAGGAAGTACCACTTCAAAATAAAGCTTTTAACCTTTACTTTTCTCAGCATTTAACACAAACAATCCAACACTTTAAATCAGACAAATCTGAGGTCAGCACAACAAATAAAAACACACAATGACTCAGGGCTTTTTTCTCCCATGGGCGTAAGTCAGAAAGGTCACACAGCTGTTTCTGGCTACACCCTATTCTCCCCATGTTGTTAAGTCAGTCACTGCACGCCTTCATCCTAGTTACGCACTCTGGGCGGAGCCTCTCTGAAATGTGGGTGTTCCCATTCAAATCTGGCCTTACGCGTATTCTGCTTAAGTTCTTTCCTCTTACGTTCTTCAGAAACTGTTCTCACATATATTTAAATGAGGCTCAGCTTCAGTTCAGACCCGCCCACATTAGCTCCATAAAACTTCCATCCATCCATCTTCATACCCACTTATTCCCGTTTATCAGGGTCGCGGGGGTCTGCCGGTGCCAATCTCCGGCTCTCATAGGGCGCTGGGTGGGGGTACACCCTGGACAGGGCGCCAGTCCATCACAGGGCAACACAGACACAGACAACCATTCACTCCTATGGGCCATTTAGAGACTCCAGTCAACCTTAGTCATGTTTTTGGATTGTGGGAGGAAACCCACGCAGCACGGGGAGAACATGCAAACTCCACACAGAAAGGACCCAAGTCCACCCCAGGGCTTGAACCCAGGACCTTCTTGCTGTGGGGCGGACGTGCTAACCACTAAGCCACCGTGTGCCCTCCATAAAACTTTAAACTTTTTATATTTAAAACTGTGTCTTATGGAAACGAATGTTTCTGTTTCTCAGGACGCTCTGTGGGATTATTTCATCTGCAGTGCATCATCACGCTTTAGAGCAGGTACCGTATTGATGATGATCTTCATCATCATCATCAATCATTTCTGAATGCAGGACTGTAAGTAATTAATAAAATCAGGCTTTTCACACAAACAATCATTAATCTGTCGTTAATATGAGGGAAAAAGAGATTTTAACTGTGACTCAAACAGAAAAATGTGTCCAATCCTCACACTGGATTATATTATTGATTTGATCAATAACACAATCAACCTCACACATTGTTTATCAACGAAGGCATTTCAAATTAAAAGTGAACGTTTATCATTTTCACAAATTTCAGTGACATTTACAAGCGTTGGTAAAATGTTCTGTGATTTCTAGACAGCCCCAAAATAATGACATCATGGCCACGCCTTCATTCACAGACTACACGCTTTTAGTTGATTTACATACGGTGGGCGTGTCATGAACCTGGACCGGAGAATACGATCAAGAGAGAGGAGCATAAAAAAGCGTTAATAAACAACTTCAATAAGACAAAAACACAGAAAACAAGTTAATGAATATTTATGATGACAATAAAAATACACATTGACACAAAACAAACATCACTTAAAATGACAAAAATGCACAAATTGATTGCAAGAAACACACAAACAACATAAATAGACAAAATAACTTAAACAAGACACAAAACGAGAACAAACACACACACACACACACACACACACACACACACACACACACACACTGTAATCGCTGACAGCAGCCGTTACTATGCAACTCAAACACTCGTTTGTCCATCGTCACCATGGTAACAGAGACGCCCTGTGCTCAGAGGAGATAACAGAGACGCATCAGCCCTAATTAACACCAGGAAAGATCATTAAATATTCAATTATACAAAAATAATTAAAATACATAACAAAAAAGGAAAATCATTATTTTATATAAATAAATAGATTTTTTTCTGCAGAAAAAGATTAATTGTTTATTCATTACGAGACAAAAATCTGATTAATCATTGAAAAATAATGAATTAAAATAGAGGAATAAATAAATTAATGTACTAAATAAACACATTTAGTTTAATTAAAATAAAAACATTTTGTAAAAGTGTAATTAACCACTGGGATCAATAAAATATATAATAACAAAGTGTTATTAAATAAATAGCCAAAGCTTAACAATCTATTCGTTGTTTTTTTTATACTTTTAAATCTTTTACAATTTTTTCCATTTAAAATAAATGTTTTCATTTGTTTTGATTACAAATAAATAAATGAACGAATAAATGCTCGTCTCT
>NC_041058.1:674906-679906 GCF_900634775.1 Gouania willdenowi | reverse complement strand
GTAGTATTACTATTACGACTATTACTACTACTATTACTATTACTACTATTACTATTACTATAACTACTACTACTATTACAATTACTACTACTACTATTACTATAACTATTACAATTACTACTACTACTATTACTATTACTACTATTACTACTACTATTACTACTACTACTAGTATTACTATTACTACTACTATTACTATTACTACTACTACTATTACTGCTACAACTCCAGTAATGTTGTTGGATGTATTAGTACAACAACAAAAATCATAAATATGTCTATGTTTATATATCAATAGTACATTTCTGTCTAAACAAATCAATAATAATGGATTAGTATAAAATTCACTGTTATATCTTTGTATGAACTTGAGGCGGAGCATAGAAGGCGTTTATTGCTGTTTGCAGCTATATTTATGTATTATGTTCATGTAGTATGACATTTATACTTGATTGATTGATTGATTGATTGATTAGCAGATATTAATTTCTCTTGATTTCTTCTTAGTTTGCGTATTTGTAATTTAAGGAAAAAGAAAAAAATCGACCAATCAGAGTGACTCTCACCATGTCTGATTCCTGACGTTCCCATGAAGGTGCTGCCTAAGCCCCGCCCACCTGCGTCCCTCCTGTGGCTCAGCGTAGATAAGAAGGTTCCTAGAGTTGGAAAAGGCTGCTTCGCCCCTCGTCCCAAACCCTGGAGCATAGACATAAACACATAGATCTGTTCATAGAGCGCATTTATTCTTTTCTAATAAGTGTTAAATAAACAGAAATATAGATAAACATAGATATACTGTATGTTGTCACACACACACACACACACACACACACACACACACACACACACACACAGGACGAAGAGCCCAACAGATGCACAACAGCCGCAACTGACAGCAATTTAGTGTGTGTGTGTGTGTGTGTGTGTGTGTGTGTGTGTGTGTGTGTGTGTGTGTGTGTGTGTGTGTGTGTGTGTGTGTGTGTGTGTGTGTGTGTGTGTGTGTGTGTGTGTGTGTGTGTGTTACAAACACTCAAACATTCATCTCTCTGTGCTCAGCTCTGAGTGATTCTTTTATTTGGACAACTAAGTATGAAGGTAACCCAGTACTTAACCACACACACACACACACACACACAGTAAATTAAAGTGTGTAACTACTAATACTAAATCACTTTGATCATTATACGCACAGACATGAACTAACTTAGTAACTAGATATGTAATTATGGAGCTAATAAAGTCAGTGAGTAACTACTAGTTCCCCGATGGGATGACATCATGGTGACATTATGGTGATGTCATCACATCAGTTTTTAAAAGTGCTGAGATCAGCGTAAAAGCCCTGGTTCCCCTGAGTCCTTATATGTGTAATAATAATAATATAAACACGTGCAGTTCCAGAGTATGAAAAGGCTTATTCCTAATATAATATATATAATATACATTATATACAAATGTTTTAAGTGCCATTAAAGTTAGTTAGTTTTAATGTCTCAGATGTTAGTTCTATCTCAGGTGTGTAGTAGAAGTTTTTAGTGAAATGGGCCAAACTTTGAGACTTTAGGTTGGTTCTTCATCTGTTGTTCTTCACAATGTAAATGTTGAAGCGACACCGCCCCCAGCAGTTTAATATGGTACTGCAGCAAAAATGATTTTATCATGAATTTACAACATTTACGCATCAATGCAAATTTTTGTTGTCAATATAATCAATGATGTTACTAATCATTGGTGCATTATTGAATATGTTACACACATTGTGGTTGGCATGAATCTCTAAACCAGAGGTACACAACTATTATCACCGCGGGGCCGAAAAAAATGTGTTTGTTTGATCAGAGGGTCACATGATCAACAATCATGTCAGCATTAGAATAATGAGTGATCTGAGCATTAATACAGGAAAGAACAAAGTTTTTATCCTAATTTTGTGTGTTTTTCTGTCATTCTGTGTATATTTGTTGTTGTCTTGCTTGTTCTGAGGCATTTTATGCATTTCTGTTGTCCTTTTGTGTATTTTTCCTGTAAAAAATATGTTTTTTGGAGTCATATTGTTTATTTGTGTGTTATTTTGCAGTTTTTTTCGGGAGTATTTTTTGTTAGTACTGTAGGTCTGCGGACTAATTTCTTGTGTTTTTCTAGTTTTTTTGTGTACTTTTGTTGTCATTTTCAGTAATTTCGTATATTTTGTGAATTTCTGTTGTAGTTTTGAGTATTTTCTGTGTGTGCATTTTGTACATTTAGTTTGGGGGCGGGGCCGCATAAAATTAGACCAAGGGCCAACCAATGTCTGCTCTAGATTTTTTATATATATAATTCTACTAGGTCAGTGCCCGTAGGAATTACAGTATGTGTTGGTATAGAAAAATGGGAGGTTAAGTATCTTTTTCATGGATGGTTTACATGGTAGCGTTAATTCCTCTCATTGATTTTAAGCTGTTGAATGTTTTCTGTTGCATTTTTTCATCTTATAAAACACATTGAGTTGCTTTGTGTATGAAATACGTTATATAGGGATGAACCAAAATTAAATGAATTTATGGCCGAATACTGAATATTGAATGCAGTTGTTAAGTTTTTCACTATTATTTTTAATAGTGCATAAATAGCCTAGAATACATTTTTTACACGTTTTTTAAAGAAAGTAAATGTTTATTGAATATTCTGTCATTTCTTAAATATTCCAGTAGCCTTTGCTTTTCAAAAAAAAAAAACACAACAAAGTTTATAATTTATATTATCCTTTAAATAAAACAAAACATGCATTAAAAAAAAACTAAAGTGCATTAAAGGTGAGGTATGATGATAAATGACTATCTAATAGTTTATCTACAGTGATAAACTCATTCAGAGGAACAAAGTGTAAAAAGTTCTGTTTCCTCCCTTGTTATTACACATTTTATAAAAAGTCATCTTTCTATTCGACCTTGCTTTTAACTCACTAAACCGAATATATTCGGTAGCTGAATATTCAAAGCATCCCTAACCCTATACAAATACATTTGCCTTGCCTTTAATTCAGAATAAAAGTTAAACTGACCTTGTAAATACTTAATTCCTAATGCAAATTTCATTCTGAATTAAACACACACACACGGACGGTGCCTCCGCCCGGGACAGCAAAGGCTCAATCCACAGTGATGATGTCATCAGTTCTAAAATTTCATAAAATTGTCCGCTCCCAGCGGACAATTTTATTAAATAATTTATCAACTGTATCACTGCAGTCCAAACAAATCCGACGTTGCACACCTTTGAACCAAGCAGCAGCCATGTTGAAAGTCTCAGCTCTGTCTACACAGAGATATTTGAGCCACAGACACATATTTTATATATATATAATATTTTTTCCCACGGTAAGAATCTCTAACTCTACCGGTGAGTTTATCATGATTCAGTGAAACAAAACATAGAAATAAAAAAATGAGTCAGTGAAACATCTGTGTGTTAAAGTGGATTCATGTTTGTACTGTACATTCAGGAGCAGATCTATTGTGTAAATGTCTAACTAATGATGTAATTTGATTAGTGAACATTATATAAGGTGTGATGGAAACAGTGATTTCTCACCGCTGAGCTGTAGATGGGTGGGAGCCGCTCTCTGTCCATAGTCCTGTCCTCACTGCTGATCTAACGTCTCTCCATGTTTTACTCCAACAGGTTACTGTTACCGTTACTGCCACTGTTACCGTTACTGTTACTGCTACCGTTACCGTTACTGTTACCGTCTCTGTGTGACGCGTAAAACGTATCCAAGCTCCGTGCGTAAAGATGCTGCGTAAAATGCTGCGCCTCTCAGGCTCGGTCCGTAACTTCCGGGTTTGGAAACCGTTTATTAAGTCCGTGAGGTCGGAGTTTAGAACCTCCCGGTGCGACCCGAGCGGGATTCGTCCTGCTCAGAGTCCGATGACCGACACGCAGCACAGCGACGGACCGACGCCATGTTTACTGGAGGGGCGGGGCCAGGACACACACACACACACACACCGTACGTGATGCGCTTTTAAGCATATCTCTGATAAGTACATAAAATGTAAACTGAAAGTATACTTTTTAAATTCTGAGTTAAAATAAATATACTCTAAGCACACTTAGAAAAATAAATTGACTTTTGAATTATTGTTTTAAAATAATCAACCAAAGAATGGAGGGAAAAAATATTACTCAAATGTTTGTTTTATTTTCAAATAATTGTAGCACATAGACATTTGAGTCTAGTTTTGATATTGGGTTTAATTAAGTGTATCTATGAGATTTGTTTGTTTTTAAAGTATTAAAAATACTAAATAATGTCTATAAAATGTATGCACTGTATGAAAAGTAGCAATTAAAAAACTTGTAACTGTATATTATTTTGTAGTTTTCACGGTGCTCGTCATCAAATAAAAGCATTAGTAGAGACTGAAACCCCAGGGTCGTTACAATCAATAATAATGGGATTTTCTGAGGAACCACAGCTTTAGAAACATCACTAACACTGATGTAAACAAAGGACACTCTTTATTGTTTATTTGTTTTTACAAGATTCACATATTAACATAACAAATGATGTCAGCTTTAACTATGAAAAGTGTTTAAATAAAGATTTGAGTTTCAAAATAATGTACACACACCAACAGGAAGTGACATCACTTAGCTTCTCAAAGCAAACGGAAACTAAAATGGGTGGTTAAGCTCTACCCCTGACAGAACATAGCTGTGGGTGGGGCCTTCTCTGATTGGTTCACAGGTGCTGCCAGTCGATGGCGACCAGCGTCTGATTGGCTTCCTGGGCGTGACCTATGACCTCTGCCACGCCGTGCTGACGCCACAGACGCTGGATCTTACTGTAGCGCTCTGAGCACAGGTGGAGGGGGTTGCCACGCCTACACAACAACAACAAACAAGTGTCAGCACAACAACATCTATATGTTATAGATCTATATCAAACATAGACATACTTCAGTCCTTGGTCAGTCTCTCCATAGTCGTCCAGATATGGTGGAGGATAAAAACAACCT